>NW_023458948.1:66188-67716 GCF_013731165.1 Rhagoletis pomonella
ACACTGAAGCTTTTAGAATTAATAGCAGCGTTCTTTATTAAATTTATCTCATCTTATCTTATATATTTGTCAATGTTATTGTGGCTTGTTAACATTTTGTTTTTAATATTTTTATTGAGCTTTGTACCACGATTGTTTATTAGGAAAAATTGAAAAAGCAACAAAGTCTAAGCGGCAGAAGTTATAGCACTATTTCGGAGATCACCACATCTCCTCATCAGACTTCTTTTTTTTTTTTTCTAGACTTCAGCAGGGATCGAACCTGCGAATTCGATGTTCAAAGTCAGAAGCGTTAACCACTGAGCTATGTACATCCCGTAAACTCTTGTTGCTAATTCATTTTCCTTATTCAACCAACTACTATCAAGTGCAGCTGATTTGCCGCTATTTAAACTCGACAGCGTGGTTGTTGTTGTCAATTCTATACATCCATTTGCTTATTTGCTTTTTTGTATAGTTTCAGGCAGGCTCTTCCTAAACTATGTATTTGTCAATGTTATTGTGGCTTGTTAACATTTTATTTTTAATATTTTTATTGAGCTTTGTACCACGATTGTTTATTAGGAAAAATTGAAAAAGCAACAAGGTCTAAGCGGTAGAAGTTATAGCACTATTTCGGAGATCACCACATCTCCTCATCAGACTTCTTTTTTTTTCTAGACTTCAGCAGGGATCGAACCTGCGAATTCGATGTTCAAAGTCAGAAGCGTTAACCACTGAGCTATGTACATCCCGTAAACTCTTGTTGCTAATTCATTTTCCTTATTCAACCAACTACTATCAAGTGCAGCTGATTTGCCGCTATTTAAACTCGACAGCGTGGTTGTTGTTGTCAATTCTATACATCCATTTGCTTATTTGCTTTTTTGTATAGTTTCAGGCAGGCTCTTCCTAAACTATGTATTTGTCAATGTTATTGTGGCTTGTTAACATTTTATTTTTAATATTTTTATTGAGCTTTGTACCACGATTGTTTATTAGGAAAAATTGAAAAAGCAACAAGGTCTAAGCGGTAGAAGTTATAGCACTATTTCGGAGATCACCACATCTCCTCATCAGACTTCTTTTTTTTTCTAGACTTCAGCAGGGATCGAACCTGCGAATTCGATGTTCAAAGTCAGAAGCGTTAACCACTGAGCTATGTACATCCCGTAAACTCTTGTTGCTAATTCATTTTCCTTATTCAACCAACTACTATCAAGTGCAGCTGATTTGCCGCTATTTAAACTCGACAGCGTGGTTGTTGTTGTCAATTCTATACATCCATTTGCTTATTTGCTTTTTTGTATAGTTTCAGGCAGGCTCTTCCTAAACTATGTATTTGTCAATGTTATTGTGGCTTGTTAACATTTTATTTTTAATATTTTTATTGAGCTTTGTACCACGATTGTTTATTAGGAAAAATTGAAAAAGCAACAAGGTCTAAGCGGTAGAAGTTATAGCACTATTTCGGAGATCACCACATCTCCTCATCAGACTTCTTTTTTTTTCTAGACTTCAGCAGGGATCGAACCTGCGAATTCGATGT
>NW_023458948.1:67816-70464 GCF_013731165.1 Rhagoletis pomonella
TTTTTCCTTTTAATTGATACCCACATTGTTATTCTATCTTTTGAATAATTTTTTTATTCAATCATATTCTAGAAATTTCAAAGTCCCTTTAAAAAAAATCCTGACGCCAGAGAGACAAATTAAAAACGGGGTTATACTAACTATATTTGGCTCCTAATTTTGTGAATATATTGATTTTTTCGTATGTTTTTTGGTTTTTGTCGCAGGGTGTAATAATTCACTTAAGACAAAATGCAAATGTTCACAACAATAGCAAAATGATGAATGGCCAATGCACAGCAAGATTTATGTATAGAAGTTGGCGCATTTCGCAGGTCTGTCAATACATCATGTAGAAAATAAAGGTGGTGATATATGCGGACCGCTAATCCTCTCTTCGTCGATTTGGCAGCGTCCATAAAATATCTTCTTTTCACACTAGGGTTGAAAATTAAATTTTCTAATTGTAAATATTTGCCGAAAAATTTTAACCTGAATGTAGATTAATGTACCTAAAAAGTAAATATGTATTTTTATGTGTATAAATCTTTGATAGTTAACCTCTCCCTTCGGTACCATATATGGGCAAATCTAAAAAGCAGGTACACTTTCAAAAAGTAAAATTTTTTGATTTGAATCGATAAATATAAGTGTAATTCATTTTCATGCTTCAAAAGTGAGACGAGGGATAAACATTTAGATCGCTGAAATAGAAAACAAAAAAATTAATTTGTGTTCAAATTACACTGTGCAAGTTGTAACTTTTGAGCAAAGATTTTGAAAGTTGAACTCATTTAATTGGGACGTTCTAAATTCAATGGCTTCCCGCGTTTTACCAGATTGGCTCCGGTTTTCGATATAACGGAACTTGAAAATTTGATTAAGTTTTAACTATTTTATAAATAACTGCCTCAGTTTTCAAGTTATTTTATTAAAATTTTGCACATAACGGCTTTTTAACATTACCTTAATTATTCCTTAAAATTATCGAAATGGGTTCACTTTAACATATAGCTCCAATCCAATACAACTGATTACTCAGATATGCGTTTTTACGCTTTAACTCTAACTTCATATCTGAATAATAAATTGTATGACGTCCGTAAACCTAGCTGTCCAAGTCGTAATTAATCAATTATCTAGGAATTAGGTGTCTTTTAGGTGTTAATTAGGGCCTTAACTTAGGTGTTCCATTGGTTTCCGAGAAATTCGCAAAAATGTGTGGGTAAGCTGGCTTAGCGCTGTTCACCTAGCTGAACAATCTTTAAATTTTTGTTTTAAATTATCGAAATTCATATATGCAGAAATTAGGTGTCTTTTAGGTGTTCTTCAACGCCACTAAAACTATTTTAGTGCCTAGATCGCTTTCCGAGAACTTCGTTTACGTAAACCTAGCTGACCCATCTTTAAATTTAGGTTTTAAATTTTCCAAATATATGGGCAAATCTAAAAAATAGGTACAGTCTCCAAAAAAAAATGTAATTTTTAAATTTTTGAGCACACCTATAATTTTATATCATTTTATTCGTATTTTCTTGATAAATCGATTAATATAAGTGTAATTCATTTTCATCAAGTGCTTCAAAAGTTAGACGAGGAATAAACATGAAATAGCTCCAATACAACTGATTACTCAGATATGTGTTTTTGCGCTTTAACTCTAACTTCATATCTGAATAATAAATTGTATGACGTCCAAACCTAGCTGATCCAAGTCGTCAAAAATCAATAAAAATTATCTGGGAATAAGGTGTTTTTTAGGTGTTAATTAGGGTCTCCAAAATTAATTTAGGTGTTCTATTGGTTTCCGAGAAATTCGCAAATATGTGTGGGCCATCTAGGTTTCCGTAAACCTAGCTGAACCATCTTTGAATTTAGGTTTTAAGTTTTCCATATATGTTGGAATTAAAGTGTATTTTAATGGTTCTTCAACGCCACTAAACCTAATTTAGTAGCTCCATTGGTTTCCGAGAAATTCTTTAAATTTAGGTTTTACCAATGGAAACCAATGGAGCTACTAAATTAGTTTTTGGCGTTGAAGAACACCTAAAAGACACCTAATTCCTGCAGATATGTATTTCGACAATTTAAAACAAAAATTTAATGATTGTTCGGCTAGGTTAACAGCGTTGAAGAACACCTAAAACACACCTAATTCCTCCATATATGTATCTCGAGAATTTAAAACAAAAATTTAAAGATTGTTCAGCTAGGTTAACAGCGCTAAGCCAGCTGAAAACACACATTTTTGCGAATTTCTCGGAAACCAGTGGAGCTACTCAATTAGTTTTAGTGGCGTTGAAGAACACGTAATTCCAGCACATATTTGGAAAATTTAAAACCTAAATTTAAAGATCGGTCAGCTAGGTTTACGTAAACGAATTTCTCGGAAACCGATCTGGCTACTAAATTAGTTTTAGTGGCGTTGAAGAACACCTAAACGACACCTAATTCCTGCATATATGTATTTCGAAAATTTAAAACAAACATTTAAAGATTGTTCAGCTAGGTTAACAGCGCTAAGCCAGCTGAAAAACACATTTTTGCAAATTTCTTGGAAACCAACGGACCTACTAAATTAGTTTTAGTGTCGTTGAAGAACACCTAAAGTACACCTAATTCCTCCATATATGTATTTCGAGAATTTAAAACAAAATTTAATAGAGCTA
>NW_023458948.1:70564-70822 GCF_013731165.1 Rhagoletis pomonella
TTAAAGATTGTTCAGCTAGGTTAACAGCGCTAAGCTAGCTGAAAAACACATTTTTGCGAATTTCTAGGATTATCGCGAGTGAAAAATGCAAGCAAATTTATCATCTCTCACATTCGGAATGCGATCGACAAAAAATTGTCCGCTGCTTTTCATTCGCGATCGAAAAAAGCAAAGAAATTTCCTCTCGCTCGAATATGAGAAGTCCGAGCATTGCCGATTTCGGCCTCTCATAAATGAGAAAAACGATGCAAATAATCC
>NW_023458948.1:70922-79571 GCF_013731165.1 Rhagoletis pomonella
TTTCTATTATTAGAATGTTTTTAACTTTTAGGTGTGCTCGTCCTTAAATTATTTGTTTGTTTGTTATTTTATGGCCTTATAAAAATTATATTCAACAATTTTTATGAGCCTGAGGCCGTTTTTAGTGAAAACTTATTGTGGAAAAGCAACAATAATTTGGAAAAATGGTAGAAGTGATAGCTATTTCGGAAATCACCCCATTTCCTCATCAGACCTCTTTCATTAGGATTCGAACCGACGATCACCACTGACTCAGCCAGTTGCCTACGCACTGTGCTAAGTTTGCCTTGTTAATTCTTGTTGCTTATTTCCACTATTTCACTTTGCTAAGCCAACTACAATCAAGCGCAGCTGTTCCGCTGCAATTCACTTGATCATGTGGTTGTTGGTTTTGTTAATATTTCTATTATTAGAATGTTTTTAACTTTTAGGTGTGCTAGTCTTTAAGTTATTTGTTTGTTTGTTATTTTTAATCATAATAATATCCCAACGGTTTTTACCCTCCATTCCCGCCCAACCGCACGAGGGGCGCAGTCCGCATGACGTACGGAACCAGTATTTTCAATTTTTGCGCCGAGTCACGATAGACAGGAGTTGGTTAAGTGTCGAGATCTAAAACTGTTCAGCTACAGAACTAAATTCATCAGCCGATTTTATGTCTTTATTTTAATGATTCATTTATTGAGAGAGGACAGTATCGATTTCTTAATGCTGAAAAGCGGATCTGATATATCAAACGTGCTGGAATGAGAGTTAAAATCCTGGCATAAGCAACGGAGTGAGTCGTGCAATTCAAAATTAGTTTTACAAGCTTTCAGAAATAGGGGGCAAAAGTGTCTTGATACCCGGGATTGAACATTAAGGCTAACTTCGCCAAGAAGAAGCGGACTTGAAATTGAGCCTGTAAGTAATTTAACTATAAAAATTGTGCCAAGCATTTGCCTGCGGCTGGAAAGTGTATGAAGATTAATAAGTTTTTATCGGCTCGTATAAGGTGGAAGGTTATATTGAGAATCCCAACGGAAATTTCTTAAAGCAAAAAGTAGGAATTGTTTTTGAATTGATTCTATCTTGTCTGAGTAAATTTGATACCTTGGATTCCAAACCGCCGAGCCGTATTCCAGAATTGGCCTAACTAATGTTGTAAACAGGGTTCTAGTGATATAAGGGTCACAAAATTCTTTTGACCATCGTTTCACAAATGCAGGTACACCTTTAGCCTTCTTGACTGTCACATTAATATGAAGATTAAAATTAAGCTTAGGATCCATTGTGATACCAAGGTCCACAAAATTGTATACCTGTTCCAGGTTATGGTTACCTATTGTATAAGAAGTGGAATGAATAGCTCTTCGCGAGAAGCTCATTACCAGGGAACGGATTTTTAGGACCTTAAAACCTATAAAAAAGGCAAAATAAAGTAACGAAATAGGCTGAAAAAGGCAAAATAAAATAGCGAAAAAGGCAGGAAAAGGCACTAGGTATTGTAAAAAAGGCAAAATAAAATAGCGAAAAAGGCAAAAAAAAGGTATTGCAAAAAAAGCAAAATAAGGCACTAAAAAAAGACAGAAAATACGAAGAACAATCAAAAAATATATATTTTTTAGAAATGTTTATATTACAGGTAAAAAGAGAAAAACTATGAACTAGTTTCATTATATGAAAAATTTGTACTTTGAATCTTTGACTATTTTATCCTTTCGAGTTTCTAACTCATAAAACTTTAATCTGTATAGTTGTAGTAACATCGAACCACAAGATGCATTTTGAAGTTTTCTGGCAGCATTTTCATTCGATTTTCGCGAAGAAAAGCCTCGAATGTACTAAATGTGCGCTCGACGTAAGTTGATACAAGTGGAGCCCAATTTAAATATGGAACGTTTCCTCGCCCTTCACAATTTTATCCACACCCCTTATTGTCTCCAAGCCTACGTTAGCTGAGGAAACGGCTTTGAATTTTTCCAACACCAATTTGGCAAGAGGTCCCTGCGCTTCTATATATGTGTATATTTTTTAATCTTTAAAAAACAAATTGTAAATGCTATAATCACTTTTTTAAAGGTAGAAAAGGCAAAAAAAGGCAAATATCTTAAAAAAGGCAAAAATAAGGCAAATATCTTAAAAAAGGCACAAAAGGCAACATCAAATGTGTATACATGGAATCAGGGAAAGCTAAATCGTGGACATTCTTAATCGAATATACTCTATCTCTTTAGCAGAAAAAAAGGCAATTTCCATAAAATCCGTTCCATGCTCATTACTTTACATTTCTTAAGATTTAGAGGCATAAGATTTACTTGACACCAGTAAGCCATGCTGTCTGTATATCTGTAGAAATATCGTTTATAAAAAGCAAGAACAGAACCGGGCCTAGGTGGCTACCTTGAGGGACTCCTGAAGTAATATCAATGACGTAAGGAGATAGTATTTTTAAACATTACCCTTTGTGATCTATCATAGAGGTATGAAGAGATCCAACGCAGAAAATTAGGTGGAAGACCAAGAAGATCAAGTTTGTAGATGAGCAACGAGTGGCACACTTTGTCAAATGCTTTACTGAAGTCAGTATATATAACATCAACAGATTTGCTTTCACTAAATGCGTTTGGGATATAGGATGTTAATTCAAGTAAATTTGTAGAAGTTGGTTTGCAAAATCCATGTTGACTATATGAAATGCTAGAAGAGATAGAATGCGTCAACTGATTTGTTATAATTGCCTCAAATAATTTAGGAAGTGCAGAAAGCTTAGCTATTCCCCGGTAGTTCTCCACTGAAGATCTGCTACCGTTTTTATGTAACGGGGTTATGAACGATTCCTTCCATATAGTTGGAAAAACGCCCTCTTTAAGAGATAAATTAAATAACGCTGTTAACGGCTCATAGAGATAATCAGAACAATTTATAAGAATACAAGTAGGGATCTGGTCAGGACCATAATTGAAGGACCGCCTTAAGGATTTCAGATAAACTACTACATCATCGGGAGATATTACTGGGATATTTATTGAGTTCATTGGACTTAGTTTAAAAGGATAGTCAATGTTAGCATGTGAGTTAATGGAATAATTGGATTTAAAAAACTGAGCGAACATGTTAGAAATTGTTTGATTATCACTAGAGACGGTATTTTGATACTTCATGGCGGAAGGAAACCCACGTACATTTCGCTTGGAGTTTACGAAGTCATAAAATGATTTGGGGTTATATATTATACGCCGTTTGATTTTACACAAGTAAGCTTTATAACACTTTTTGTTTAATTCAAAAAACTTATGACGCAAAAGTGAGTATTTTACATAGTATGAGTGTAAACCGGTTTTTTTTGTGTAATCTAAAATAACCCCACTTTCTGTTTTTCAAATTTCTCAGTTCTTTACTGAACCATAACTGTGTTTGCTCTTCAGGAACATACATACGTTTAGGCACATGCTTTTCAAATAATTTATGTAAAGTAAAGTTAAAAAGTGCAACGCTTTGTTCAATATTTTCTTTAAATGCAGGCCACGACAATTTAGACAGTTCTTTGTTAAGTATTTTAAAGTTGGCTTTCGAAAAATCAAAGCGAATATTTGGCTCGTATCCTTGGGTACTGCAATTTTGACCATCACTTATAACTTCGTAAGATACCTCCATAGCAGGGTGGTAGACATCTTCGGGCAAAACTAGTGGATCACACTTATTTACAACGGACTTAGATGCATCATCAACATAAACAAAATCTAGTACTTTACCAAACTTATTGTGAAGTACATTAACCTGAGTTAGGCAGAGTTCAGCCATCTCCTCTAAAAATACGTTGTTGCACGCACTAGACGCGAAAGGTATGATATCATTGTCCATGATGTTCCATGATATGCTTGGTAAATTAAAATCACCCAACATAATCATTGAATCAGAAGGTTTAGTCAGTAAATTAACTGATTTCAGTAAAGAGATGAGTCGTGAATACACCAATGTGTCAGATCGGGGAGGGACATTCCCACGACAGCCGGTTCTACGTACCGGAATGACTCGGGTTTCACCCGACCAAGGGCTGTTGTTTCGGCGATCTAACCCCGTTTAGGTCGGCGAAGTATCTCAGAAGTTGTCCGTCCATAGGGCAACATTCACTACGCATTCTCCTACTCAGGGCTGGCATCGAGTCAAACCCTGGGCCAGAAATATACACCTGCTGTGTATGCCGAAGACGTTTACACCACAACTCCACCTCAGTCAAGTGTAATGCCTGCGAGGGGTGGAGTCACCTCAGGGTCTGCTCGGGACTACGGACACACAGACAGTGGACCACGTCGTACGTGGCCCCCTGTTGCTCAAATAGAGCAGCCTCCACGGCAACCCATAGTCCGCCCGTGCAGCCCCACACACTCACACAGCAACCACACACAGTCGCCACAACACAACAACATACCACAGCCACCACAGACCACATAACACACACAACCGCACCACCACACACACGCCGCCGCCAACAACTCTTGGTTCCCCCTACAATCTGCACGGTATGTCAGACCAGAATATTCCGTAATGTGACATCAGTCAAGTGCAACACCTGCCTTGGCTGGTGCCACTTTAGGGCATGTTCAGGTCTGCGCACCACGCGAGATTGGACGGGGAACTTCGAGGGCCCGTGTTGCGCTGCTCGGTCGCTGACATCAATTGCGACGCCCCCCACTACCACCACAGGGAGGCAATCACCCCAGCAGCACACACAGCCAACGGCGGCAAGAACATACACCTCACTCACACCCCACATCACAACACGTCTCCCGAACCACATGAAGCTCCTCCAATTCAACTGTAACGGGCTACAGAGCAAGATTGAGGAGATAACCGCCTTTATGTGTCGGCATGGTATATTAATAGCTGCGGTCCAAGAGACGAAGTTGCACAGCAATTCAACTTTGTTGAATTGTGCCGGGTACAACGTGCACCGTCGAGATCGCGAGCGAGATAATGGTGGTGGCTTAGCGTTCATCACGCACCACACCGTGCAGTATCGTCTTATCGAAGCAGACATCGACCGCAGGGATACCACCCTAGAATGTCAGGGCATCGCTATCCGGTCAGGCGATGTCGAGCTCGAAATATTTAACATATACATACCCCCTGTCACCTGCTGCCCGGCAGGATATCACCCTGATATAGGTGCGCTCCTCAGAGGTGAAAACCGTATGGTAGTAGGTGACTTTAATGCGCACCACGATCTTTGGCACTCAAGCCTGTCAAACGATCGTAGGGGAACAGACTTGGCTGAGCAGATAGACGATTCGACATTCTGCACAATGAACGACGACGCACCCACCAGGATTATGGGTAACTGCAGTAGCTCGCCAGACATCACAATAGTCAGCGCTGGTCTGATAAACAGCATAACGTGGCGACCTATGCTGACTCTAGCATCAGACCATCTACCCATAGTCATCTCGACTGATAAACCAACCGACTTTGCCTCCGCCAAACACCGGACCTATGTCAACTTTTCTAAAGCTGACTGGAAAGGTTACGCGGAGTTTACTGAAAACACCTTCACATCGCTCCCCACACCAACCGACGTCCACCTCGGTGAACGTAAGTTCCGCAGGGCTATCACTGCTGCTGCAGCCCGCTTCATACCGGCAGGGTGCATATCGGACCCACGTCCAAACTTCCCTGCCGAAGCGGCTGTTTTAGCAAATGAGCGTGATAGCCTTCGTCAGGCCGATCCCGGAGATCCCCGTATCAGGGATCTCAACGCGGAGATTCGGCAACTTGTAAACGTACATAAGCGGAAGAAGTGGGAGGAGCATCTGAAGACTTGCAACTTCACCTCTGGTGTGAGCAAGCTTTGGTCAACCGTGAGGTCATTGTCTAATCCGACGAAGCACGACGACAGAGTCGAAATTTCCTTCGGCGACCATGCTTCGTCGGACCCGGAGCGATGCGCGAGCTATTTTAGCCGGCAGTTCATACTGCATCCTCCGGTGGACAAAGCCAAGCGTCGAGTGACCAGAAGGCTGCACAAACTGCCAACAAATTGTGCCCCCCTTGCTTTCACTTGCGGTGAAGTTCAGGTGGCCATCGGGAAGGCGAAAGCCTCCAAAGCCATGGGTCCCGACGGTATATGCATGCTGATGCTGAAAAATTTGGGTCCTGCGGGGGTAGCGTACCTAACGGAGGTCCTCAATTTGTCAATGGCCACTCTCATCATCCCAGACATCTGGAAGGTGGGGAGAGTGGTCCCACTGCTCAAACCGGGGAAACCTGCAAACAAAGGAGATTCGTATCGTCCGATTACACTCCTTTCCCCGGTAGCGAAGACACTCGAGGCCTTGCTACTCCCGTACTTCAAAAATCACCTGACCCCAGCGAAGCATCAGCATGGTTTCCGTAAAGTGCACAGCACAACAACAGCACTTAACGCCATAAACACTCAGATAACTCGTGGCCTTAACCGTAACCGTCCCTGTGAGAGAACGATTCTAGTAGCGTTGGACTTGTCAAAGGCGTTTGACACCGTCTGCCATTCCACGCTACTAGAAGATATAGAGGCCTCCTCTCTCCCACAGAGGCTCAAACGGTGGTCGGCAAATTATCTAAGTGGTCGACATTCGTCGGTAATGTTCAGAGACAAAACGAGTAAGCAGCGAAAAATAAAACAGGGGGTTCCTCAGGGTGGTGTCCTTTCCCCGCTACTGTTTAACTTTTATATTTCAAAGCTCTCTCAACCACCAGAGGGAGTCTCGATTGTCTCCTATGCCGACGATTGCTCGATTATGGCGACTGGGAATGGAATTGATGACCTGTGTTCGAAAGTAAACGGCTATCTCTCCGAACTTTCTCGCTTCTTCACTGCAAAGTGTCTAGCCCTCTCCCCTACGAAATCCTCCGCGACCCTGTTCACAACCTGGACGAAGGAGGTCAGGCTACCGCTGAGGATTCACGTCGATGACACACCAATTCCGACGGTGAATAACCCCAAAATACTCGGAGTAACTTTCGACAGCCTGCTCTCCTTCTCTGCGCACTCAACCGCTATTGTCAATAAAGTACAGAGCCGCAACAAGGTCCTCAAGTCGCTAGCCGGCAGTACTTGGGGCAAAGACAAAGAAACGTTGCTGGCAACATACAAGGCAATAGGCCGGCCGGTTTTGAACTACGCAGCGCCAGTGTGGTCGCCTGGGACTAGTAGGACGCAGTGGACGAAGCTACAGACCGCACAAAACACCGCACTGAGGACAGCGACGGGATGCCTCCTGATGACGCCTGAACACCACCTGCACGGCGAGGCGCAAATGCTCCCGGTAAAGGAGCACAATATAATGCTCTGCAAGCAGTTCCTGATCGGGACCCACAGAAGTGGCCACCCGTGCAGACAGCTGCTTGCAGAGGAGCCCTCGCCTAGGCACGTCAGGAGGCATCTATATGAACTAACGGACGAAGTCCAGAGGTTCATTAAGCAACCTCTGGACCCGACAGCCTACAGACAGGCCTTGAACGGCATTCACAGGGACTCAGTCTCGAGTTATGTAGACTCTAGACCTGTGAATGCCGTTCTAGGCACACCACCCCCGGACATTGACGAGACGGAGCTTCATCTGCCTCGGGAGACGCGCACCACACTTGCACAACTTCGCTCCGGCTACTGCAGCAGGTTAAACTCCTACCTGAGTAGGCTGAATGAGGATGTGCCTAATGAATGTCCGGCATGCGGAGAGACCCCACATGACTCGAAACATCTCTTCGCATGCCCGGCAAACCCGACATCCCTAACGACCTTGTCCTTATGGGCAAACCCCGCAGAAGCTGCACGCTTCCTAGGGTTGCCGTTAGTGGAACTTGACGACAACGACTGAGATACCAACCGATCTGGGCGGGGTTGTTGTAGCCGCTACAACAACAACAACAACATCGGGGAGGGATATAGCACAGAGCTAAGTAAATAGACCCTTTTCCAGCCCGTACACGAATGCATTTGAACTCTACTGAATCAATGTGTGGAAGACTAACTTCTTCAGATGGTATTGAAGAGTCTACAGCGAAGAGTACGCCACCGCCGATTCTGTCCTCCCTATCTTGTCTATAGATATGATAATTATTTGGAAGAATCTCTGAATTGAAAATGTGAGGTTTCAGCCAAGTTTCAGTAAAAGAAAGAATATTATAATTACATTCAAGGCCTTTAAAGTATAAGTTCGTTAATTTAGTATTTAAGCCTCTTACATTTTGGTAATAAATGCTTAAAGTAGATTTAATAATTAGTTTTTTGATTCAGGGTTATGACGGGGAATATTAGCTAAGTTATTTACTTTTTTGGGCCTATATTCGAATTCACGAACGAAAGCTCCGGGGGGCCAAAAAGAACTACTAAGCAGCGCATTAGAATTATCTAAATTTACGTAAATTTTAAATGAAGCAATATTTCTTTCGTAATTAAAATTAAATTCTCTGATGCTTAAGTCGACAGTTGTAATTTTTGATGCGATGTAAAGCTTTATATCGTCTTCGGTAGTGTCTCTCGAAAATCTAGAAACAATGATTGACTTCTTTGGCGGAACCACAACTAGTTTCCTCGTATCAGACTGGACTACCGGTGGAGGGGGTTGAGTTTCTGCGTTAGTAGTTGAGGATAGGGAAGGCGGTGGAGGCTTTGAAGATGATGCCACCACT
>NW_023458948.1:79671-87884 GCF_013731165.1 Rhagoletis pomonella
TACATATAAATTACATACATGCATACGTGTAGTTAAAGTATATTCCAAGCGTACACTTTTCAGTATAATGGTGTATCTGCACGTTATTTTATTTTAATGATTGCGTTTATTTATTATATCTAATAAATGTAGGGTTGCCAGATTTTTTTGCACGAAATCAGTACTTTAGACCTTTACATGCTATAAAAATCAGTACTTTTCAGTACACTTGTATTCAAAGCATAATTATGAATGTAAGTAACTGAAAATACTTTAAAAGGCCAGAATTCTTGTTTTTAACAATATTTTGGTATATAAATGTATATAAATATAAATAAAAATAAATAAATAAATAGCCAAAGAATTCTTTACACTTCATTTTAAAATTTTGGAGTTTAGAATGCAGGAACCAATAGAGCTTTTAATACTGATTCAAATGAAATATGTATACGTAAATGTCGGTTCGAGGCCACAATGCAGAGAAACTCTTACTAGTTTGAAGCATTTTTGATCCAGCTGAATCGGACGAATCATTCTTGTAGGCCTGGGGGCAGATTCTGTAACCAGTTAGCGACAATTTTCGAATCGGTAACGGTTTTTTGACGTATGATATGAAATTTTCCAATATTGATCCGAAACTTGTCGCTAACTGGTTACAGAATCTCCCCCCTAAAAGGCTTCTTCAGTCGTCAAAGTGTTATAGCCGATATCATATAAATTAGTAAAAAAAAGTTTTTTCTAAACTTGAAATGCAACACGTCTGGCAACGTTCGTACTGTGCGGTCACTTAAACTTTCGCTTGAAAGAATTTCCAAAGTTTAACTCGTTTACAAAGTGCTAAGCAGTTCTAATTTGTGTTATTCACACCGTAAAAAGTTTACTGAAGCCAAATTCCAATAAATTGACTTGATTTAGTCATAAAGTGCGTTGATTGAAAAGTTTTATTTAGTCGGCCTTCGTGCATATTTGCCTGTTTTGGTGCATTATTGTTGCTTTTGCGTGAGAGTGTAAGGAATATCGCATTTGTTTGTTCATTTTGCTTTCTTTCGCGCTTTACACACACCTTTGTTTATCATCGACAGTCGCTTTCTTGGTGACAGCTGATTTTGTTAACTCAGTGGCTTTAAAACTGTTAAGTTCAGCACGGTTTCTAACCATTGAACTTCACTAAATAAGACCACTAGCTATTAAACTGCCAATTACTGTGAGCTTGAAACGTTTTCGTACAATACATTCCTAATTTCGCTATTTTTATTCTTTTTTAATAAAATTCGCTAAAAATGTCCTGTCTGTTCGAAAAATGTAATGTAAAAGCCGGTTCGGACCGTTTTGTGGCGTGCTGGCTTTGCGATGAACTGTCTCATTTAAAGTGTGCTGGTATTAATGGGAGAGTTCTGGATATGATTATTGGAGACAATGGACTTCGCTGGTCATGTCCAAAGTGTAAAAAAACTGTTGTGGATCTCTGTAAACTATTTAGAACCGCTAGAAATGGATTTTCGGAGATAAGCAAAGAGCTAAAACTGCTCAACGAGAAGTTCAAGAAGTATGAGGATGAATTCAAAGAATTTAAATTATTAGATACTTCCTCCTCCTCTCCTTCTCCTGGAAAAGGTCTTAAGAGACGTAGGAGAGGCGTGGAAAATATTGTGTTGAATCCCATCACTGTGGACCTGGATCTTCCGCAGAACCGCCCACTTTTGACTCCAGCTATGAACAAAGAACTCATAAGCTTTAACACACCGATTCCTCGGCGGACTGAATCTCCCCAACCACGTCCTTCTTCTACTGGAGCCTCACTAAATTCCTGTTCAACAGCTTCATCTCAACCCTCCACCACATCTGAAGCCATCTCCGATTGCGTCAACACCGTTCCAATGCAAGTAGTCGTTGCTCCTTCCAAAAACTCCACAACTACATCTCAACCCCCTACCACATCCGAAGCCATCGTTGCTCCTTCCAAAAAGTTGACAGCTGTTCCGCAACCCCCTGTTCCGCAACCCCCTACCACATCTGAAACCGTTTCCGATTGCGTTAACCCCGTCCCGAGGGATTTAATCGTTGTCCCTTCCAAAAAATCGGTCTTTATATCTAGGTTTTCAAAAGATACCACTGTCGATGATGTGAAGGGGTATTTAACTTCCAGGCTGATAGCAAATGAGTTGCATGTACGCAAGTTCAGATTCTCGTATGAAAGAAGCATTTCTTCTTTTAAAATAGACATATCCGAAGACTGCTTTGATAGAGTAATGAGCCCATCTTTTTGGCCAAGCGGTGCCTTCATTCGCGAATTTGAATTTAGATCTAGACCGCAAGGGCAAAATTTGGCTCAACTTCCGCTTTCCACCTCGGCATCAAAAAACTAATAAGTAACCTCACCATTAGCATTTACTACCAAAATGTGAGAGGTTTGAACACAAAGCTATCAAGGTTACACTTGCAGTCCTATGATTTTGACTTCAAAGTACTGGTGTTTACTGAAACCTGGCTCAAGCCGAATGTGTTCAACTCGGAAATTTTGTGTCCTAAGTATGAAGTGTTTCGAAACGACCGTTTAAATAAAAAAGGTGGAGGCGTCTTAATCGCTGTCCAGACTGACATTTCTTCTGAAGAAATTGAGTTCACTGACACCGATGAAGTTGAATTCCTCTGCGTTCGAATAAGATATCATTCTATTAGCGTTTATCTTGTTGCTGCTTATATACCACCTAACTCGAGCCTTTCTGTTTATTTAAAACACTCCTCCTTACTGCTCTCTCTACATGCCATGGTGAAGCCCTCCGATACTGTTATAGTCCTGGGTGACTTCAATCTTGCGGGTGTTTCTTGGGATCTAATAGATGGTATTCTAGTACCAAATTCCTCTCGTGATCTCTTCAATCAATTTTTGAACGATCTGTCAGATCTTAGTCTTTACCAGATCAACTCTGTTAGTAATAACTTAGGTAAATGTCTGGATTTAGTTTTTGTGGACGATGTTTCCAACGTCACAATAGCCCCTAGCTATGCTTTGATTACCCCTGTTGATTCTCACCACCCACCACTAGAATTGTCCTTGATAAATTCACGCAACTCATGTTGCTTTATCAGTAAAAAATCAAGGGCGGAGCGTTACTCATTTAAAACAGCAGATTATAATAAACTTAGGTTAGAGATATCGAAGATAACTTGGCCCCAGTATGATGGGAATGCTGAAGATAGTGCCTTACATTTTAGCAATTCCTTACGCCACATTTTCAGTAAAATCATTCCTCTTGTTAAGGAAGCTAACGTAACGTCTAACGCTCAGTGGTTTACTGGCGAATTGAAACGCTTAAAAAATCAAAAATCCAAAGCATTTAAGCTTTTTAAAAAATCTGGCTTGTCTTCTCACTACTCCGCGTACTCCATTCTTAGGCATAAATACAATGTATTGAACAAAAAGTGTTACAATAATTATATTAACAGGGTTCGACTCAATATAGTTTCTAATCCCAAATCGTTTTACGCATTTGTGAACACAAAGCGTAAGACTAACGGTTATCCCTCAACATTGAAGTTAAATGACTTAGTTTCCAGTGACGAAAATATTATTGCCGATATGTTTGCTGGTTTCTTCGAGTCAAACTACTCTGCCAGTTCTACATCTTCCCAACTGAATTCGAATCTATCTAGCTACCCATTCGATCTGCCATCATTTGATTGTATCCGAATTCCATCGATATCTGCTGCGGACGTCCTCATTCATTTGAATTGTTTGAAAATTTCATATACAGCTGGCCCAGACGGTATACCCACAAGTGTTCTTAAAAGTTGTGCTGAGTATTTGTATAAGCCTCTAGCAAATATTTTTAATGCTTCCCTAAAACAGGGTGTCTTCCCATCTTCCTGGAAGGATTCGTTTATCTTGCCACTTTATAAAAATGGAAGTAGGACTAACATCGTAAACTATAGAGGAATTGCGAAGCTTTGTGCTATTGCTAAAGTTTTTGAGGCAATCGTTACGGAAGAACTATCTCACTCTATTACTTCTGCTATTGATCTATCGCAACACGGTTTTTGCAAAGGTAAATCAACTGTATCCAATCTTCTTGAATTCACTACTTATGTGTCTAATGGGTTTAAAAACAATCTTCGAACGGACGTGATTTACACTGATTTCAGCAAGGCATTTGACAAGGTATCTCATTCAACCCTTATATATAAACTTGATCGAATTGGCTTCCCTCCTATTCTTCTCAGCTGGCTTTCTTCTTACTTAGTGGATAGGAAACAAAGAGTAATTTTTAAAAATTGTACCTCCCGGCCAATACATGTCACATCCGGCGTACCTCAGGGCAGCCATATTGGTCCCGTCTTGTTTATTTTATTTATAAATGACCTTCCTAAGGTGTTGAATTACTCGAAATGCTTAATGTACGCTGATGATGTTAAGCTCTTTAAGTACATTAGTACTGCAGAAGATAGGGAGCATTTGCAAGCTGACCTAACCTGCATTTTCGAATGGTGTGAAGCAAATTCCATGTCACTAAATTTGAAAAAGTGTAAATTCATGACCTTCTCTAGAAAATCGTTCTATCCAAATTCGTATATGATATCTGACCACAATGTTGAGCAAGTGACCAATTTCATTGACCTAGGTGTAACTATGGATCCGAAACTAGAATTCAAGTCTCACATAAACTCCTGCGTGATTAGGGCTAGAGGATTGTTGGCTTTTCTTAAGCGCTGGGCCAAGGAGTTCAACGATCCTTATGTCACTAAAGTTCTCTTTACCTCTCTAGTTAGACCGATTTTGGAGTATGCATCTATAGTATGGAATCCTAGCTATCAAATTCATAGTGACAGGCTCGAATCAGTGCAGAAACAGTTCCTGTTATTTGCCCTCAAAAATTTATGTTGGGACTCGTCTAAAAATCTCCCACCCTACAAGGATCGCCTGAAGCTTATAGATTTGCCGACGCTTCAGAGTCGTAGAGAGATGCTTGGTGTTCTTTTTTTAATTAAATTAATGAATGGGATGGTCAGTAGTCCCTTTTTACTGAGTGAGATAAATTTTTGTATTCCTACAAGACCCACGAGACATTTTAAACCTATTGTGTTGAGTATTTGTAAATCAAACTTTGAAATGCATGATGCTTTTCGGTGTTTATGCCAAGATTTTAACAAGCATTATGATTGCATCGACATATCTGAATCGCTTTTTGTAATAAAGAAAACATTGCTCAACAAGTTAACTAAATAAACTAATATCTGCAACCGTGAACGGAAAAATTACACAATATCTATGACTGCTTAGTACAATTGTAACGGCTTCGTATATTTCCGCGACCGCGTAGGACAATAGGAGCAGGGATCGGAAACTCGGCCTTTCCGACCTCGCCCAACAGTTCGTCTATAGCGTGGAGCGGAAACTAGGACTTTCCGCCTGCCTCACTTACAAAGTAACGACTACGGGAACATGGATCGGAAGCTCGGCCTTTCCGACCATGATCAACGGCCTGTAAACAGGGCGGAGCGGAAACTAGGTCTTTCCGCCCGCCGCACACAAAAGTAGACTGGAGACAAGGCCTCGCCAGCTACCCAAATTGCTATTGAATATCATTGTTATCTTTACAAGTTAATATTTATAATTATTTCACTCTGTAATGTATCACACATACTTAAATATTCTAAATCTTTTTATCTCAACTGTCTGTAAGAAAACATTTTTCTGTAGACTAAAAATAAATAATAAATAATAAATAAATAATATAAGGGCGAAGGTTTAATGTAAAAAAATAGGTATCGGGTACCGAAAAGGAAGTATTGAATACCGAAATCTTTTTTAAGTATTGGGTACCGATAATTCAGCACATCACTACTCTTTGCGCCAGGAAGCAATCTTTATGCATACTTGGGATCCCCTCAGGTTGCTTCGTTTGAGTGTAGTATTATTATATATATATATTATATTATTTCAAACTGTGGAAACATACCACTATTTTAAGACTTCATCTATACATTTCTTCATGGCTTAAATTACTTTTTTCAATATCGCAAAAACTTTGACAGGCTAATAGCTAAGTTATGCATACTTGGCGTTGCATGAAGTTGCCACATAAGGATTCTGTTCGCAACGCATAGCACTACAAATGTAGAAGTGTGTTGGGTTCGCTATGTCGTCAGCAAATCCAACAATTTTCACTCGTTCTGGCAAGGATAGTCGGAGTACACCATCGTACATGATATTCCAAAGTATTGGACCCAGAACCGAACCCTGTGGTACTCCAGCCGAGACTTTGTGTTCTTTGACACCGTTCTCCTTATTGTACAGTAGCACTCTATTTGCTAAGTAGTTGTCTACAATCTTCCGAAGGTATGCGGGTACCTCGAATATGCGTAGAGCGGCGTTTATGTGTTTCCAACTTGCTGTGTTGAACGCAATTTTTACATCGAGGGTGACAAGCAAACAGTACTCCTTTCCTCCTCCCTTCCACCTTTCGCCACTGATTGCATCTTCCGCCAACTGCTTTACTAAACTGGCTGCATCTACTGTTGACCGCCCCTTTCTGAAGCCGAACTGTGTCTTTTCCTCGGTTGCTTCTAACAATCTATCGCTGATTATGCGTTCGAACAACTTTCCCGTCGTATCCAACATGCATATAGGACGATATGCTGAGGGATCTTCTAGAGAGTTGTTGCTCTTGCACTGACTTTTCTGCTTTCTCTCTCCTCCTGTATCGAGAAAATGATAGCCATGTGGTCGCTTTGAGTGTACTCGTCGCTAACCTCCCAAGACGTGTGTCGAAACAGCCTGCTGCTGATAAATGTGAGGTCAATAATGGACCCCACCCCATCCTTGCTGAATGTAAATTTGGTACCCGAGTTGCATAATGCCACATCCAGAGACGATAGTGCTGCAAATAGAGCTCTTCCTCTGGCGTTAGTTCGCCGGCTTCCCCATTGCAAGGCCCAAGCATTGAAGTCGTCGGCTATTAATACGGGTGATCTAGTCCGGGCATCAAAGGTAAGCTTATCCATGACGGCTTCGAATTCATCGAGGGTAAAACTAGGCGGTATGTAGCAGCTATATACGACTAATCCAGAGACTCGAACACATACAAAACCTACGTCTGCCTTGAGTTGTTTCATGTGAAGGGGCGTTATGGCGCAGCTCCACACCGCTGCTCGACCGGCATCGTCCTGGGCCCATTGCTGGCAGTCCCCCACCTTGTATGGTTCACTTAGTAGCGCTATGTCAACATTTTGGTCAATCACCGTCTGCTCCAATAGCTCCTGTGCAGCTTTGCAATGGTTCAGGTTAAGCTGCAAGACCTTCATGATGTCCGGGATTTTTGTATCGCCTCTACATAGTACGGGCAGTCTCTTCCGCCTGTCCTGTGCCTTACGTCTGGCTTTTTGTTTCTGGAGCAGATTACGCACCGTTTCTCCTTCTTACATACGTTGGCTCTATGGCCTATATCACCGCAATTGAAGCATGCCCCTTTCGAATCGTGAATGCTTTTACAATTTCTTGCCAGGTGGCCAAACTCTAGACATGCACACATACATATGTATGTATATATGTGTGTATCTATATCAGAGGCGGGCATTTTTTGATTTTCCAAACACATGTAATCGGGCTTCAAAATGCTGCTTGCTGCGACGTCGACACATGTATACTATAATTGACGATTGAATGATGCTTCGCTGGTATTTCAGGAAAGCAAATCAAATCATTTGCTGTTGACGAGTGCGCGGACGCACAGTTTTCTTAGTGGTAAATAAGAATGAAAAATTGTGGTACATTCCAACACAATGTGGTAGATTCAAATAAATAAGTTTATAAATATGTTATATGCACTTATGGTCAGCTGATTAAGTTCAGTGACATGCTGACCAGTTTTGGCTATTTATATTTTATGTTTATTTAATGTTTATCTTTTCTTTGCTGACGGCGCTAGGCATTTTCTTCCATATAAAAGAAATTGCCAATCATTCAAAATCAACACGATTTCTTAGCTCTTGAAATTTGCACTTTGAGCTACTAAATTTTAATGGGCTATAAAATTGCGTACCTAAAACTTTTCTAGAAATTCTAAATAAAAAGCCAAAGCGACAGAATAAGATGCTTTTTTTAGAAATGATCTATCATTTTCTGATAGAGAATCATTTTCTGATAGACATTGATAATTTTCGTGTTGATGTATATTACTTTCACCAACCATAAATTTAATAAAGAACGCTGCTATTAATTCTAAAAGCTTCAGTGT
>NW_023458949.1:0-30124 GCF_013731165.1 Rhagoletis pomonella
GTGAAACTGCTAAATGTATCAAGATCTGCAAATAAGTTATCCCAATTAATATCGAGTAGTAATTCATTAAAGCTTGAAAAATCGCATAATGCATAATTAAAAGATAATATGTCATCAGAAGGTACTGAAGAAAAACAGTAAAAATCGAGTTTTACAACTAAAGGTAAATGATGCTTATCTTTAGGAGTTACTGGATTCAAACATTCACTAACTTTGTAGCTTAGGTTATCACTTACAAATATGAGTTCCAAAATTCTATTCAGAGAATTAACGAAATTATTAACTTGACATAAATTAAGACTAAGAATATTATCAATAAAATATAATTCATGATTTGCAGACACGTTAGTTGGTGTAAGACTATAATTAGAAATACTAGCTGACCAATTTATCTTGCATAAGTTGAAATCACCTAGCACACATAAATGATTATCATTTAATAATAATAATAATAATAGATTGGCGCTTACACATATGTTAGTGTTTGGCCGAGCTTCTCCTCCGACTTGTGGCGTGCGCCTTGATATTGTCACACAAGGCGAAGGGACCTACAGTTTTACGCCGACTCCGAACGGCGATTGTATTTTTATGAGAAGCTGTTTTTCATGGCAGAAATACGATCGGAGGTTTGCCATTGCCTGCCGACGGACGACCGCTGTTAAGAAAAAACCTTTTTTCTACATTTTTTGCGATGTTGCTTTGACCAGGGTTTGAACTCGGGTCCTGCGGAGTGGAAGCGCGCACTGCTTACCACTACACCACAGCGGCCGACTGATTATCATTTAGGTTATTTAAAACTAGAGATGCCACGTTGTCAGCATGAGCTTTGTACAACTCAAATGAACTATCAGGCGGTATATAGGAAGGGAGTAGGTAAATGGAATCTTGCGCGGAGTGACAACTTATACAAACACAAATTTGATCGAACAGAGAGTCATCATTGTTGAGTGGACACAGGAATGCACGGAGTTGACGCTTGATAGCAATTAGAACCCCACCACCACGAAGGCAACCCGTTTTTGCAGCATCTCTGTCTTTACGAAATACATTAAAAAGATTCGAGTCGAAGAACTCACTGTCGAAAAAACTTGCATTCAACCACGTCTCAACAAAAACAAAGATGTCGTAATCCATTTGCGCACTAAAAGAATGCACAATATCAGCCTTGGTTCGCATGCCGTTTGCCGTGTAAGTTTTAAAAGTACATGGCTAGGAGGGTCCAAGGTCGCTACTATGTCCGAGGTGGCTGTTGTTAATCCTTTAGAAAAAAACTGAAAAGGCTTGACCGAGACATTTGTAGGCCAAATTTCCGAGCTCAGCAACTTCGCGTAGGAGGATTCCGGAACTCCCAACTTAAAATTAACTCTCTTAATAGTTGATACTGGGACATTTTTCTTAACCAGTTTGAAGCAGGATAACAAATTTTTATCTAAACCAGTTTGCTTGAAAACATAATCTTTAATGTTATCCTCAGATACGGAAGGCGAGAAAGAACCTAAATGCAACCATTTATGCCGGACCGCAACGTCCAAATCATTACATGCATTTGTACCGAAAACACGCACTTGTTTTTTGTTCCTTTTCTTCGTAGCCGTCGACTACTGTACATTATTAATAATGTATTTTCATTAGTAATGTGCGAGTTTATGTTTTCATCCTAAAATGGCATTGCTGGAGAAACAAAAATAGCAGTATTCTAGAAATGAACACAATTTTCGAAGAAGTTTCTGTTAAACTTCAGGAGCGAAGTGAGTCAAATTATATTCCACTCGCGGGTCAGTAGATTTTGTCAAGATTGAAGAAAGAAGGGAAAGAACAAATCTGTGATGATTTCATTGCAAGAGTTGGAATAGTATATCATGAAATTTTGGAATACATGAAACGCTGGGTTGAGAGTTTTTCGGAATTTAAAATTTTTCAATGGCTAGATTGCAAAAAAAAATCATAATTTGCAGTACAAAAATATCGAAGAAAGTGTTTGGTATTTGTTTCAAAAACAAGTTGATAACAATGACTCAAAACTGCATGATCAAGTTGTAAATTTTAAACGATTCTTTTCATCGAAAGTGTGCGAGGATGATTTCTTCTATAACATGTGTGCAAGCTCCCGGATATGCAATTTTTTGCCTCACATGGCGACATGGAATGTTACTCTGAACCAGGTTTGTTGCGAATATTCCCTTTCGCATTCCCAACCGCGGAGCTTCCGCATTAATTTTAACATTCGCATTCGCATTCGCAATAATCAATGCGGATCTTTTGCGAAGGCTAATATTGAAGGGAACGAAAGTAACAGTTATTTTCTTTACGATTTAAACTTTGCCAAATATTTTTTAATCCCAACTAAAAGTCCTTTCCGGACAATATACCGCTTATCCAAATTAAACAAGTTTGGTATCAAATGAAAGAGGACTTAAATCGCTTTAAAACTGAAATGTCTAAACAAGCAAAGTCACCTATTGAAAAATATTGCAATAAAAAATGATAATTAATTACCATAGAGCAAAACTTGGGTCAGGTATATTTTAGTATTAAATGATATAAAAAAAATATATTAATAGAGGTGGTAACCTTCGTTCTTTATTTCTATTTAAAAGCTATTTCAGTCCTCTTTCACAAGATACCAAATTTGTTTAATTTTGATAAGCTGTTTGTTTATTATCCAGAAAAAACTTTCGGAATAAAAAATATTAGGCCAAGTTTAACTGGTAAAAAAATAACTCTTATTTTCGGTCCCTGGAGTATTATGCAAGTGCAATGATAAAACGTATATCTGGCCAGTCACAGAAGAAAGGATCAAAAATTAATTACAAAACTAAAATCGAAAGACGCTGTTGACGTTACTGGTTCTCCACATTCAGAAACAACCAAAAGAATGAGAATGAAACAACGGTGTTTAAACAACGATCTTGCCATGATACTAGATTGTGAAGATGAAAGTCAGGAGGATACATGCGACACTTGCAGACCGATGCAATTCCCAAAAAAGAATTATTGCTCCACAATAATAAAAAAAATATATATATAACTGAAAGACTGGTGCAGCGTCAATCGAAAAGAATTTACAATTTTGTCAAGTTTCAAATTTTTCAAGTTTTTCGCAGCGTGCGAGTAGTTATTTAGTGGCGCAGGTTTGATTTACGACCCTTTAAAAACTTTTTATTGAATACAATGTGAATACAATGTTCCAATTTTTAAATTCAAATACCAACAAATATGATTAAAACTTACTAACCTTTCCATTTTTTATTTAACTAAATCACCTAATTTACTCACCTAAGTTATCTCTTAACAAGTAAAGAGGTCTAAGATCGGGCGGAGCCGAACATTAAATACCCGGCGCAAGTATTCAATATAGTTGTTTCACCTTTACGAAAACTACCGCTACATGGTAAACAGTGGTGGTTTTACGTCTATTTCAAACATCTTTGATAGAACGTTCAGTTAGACATAGTCAGATAAACTTATATAGTTATATGTGGGCAGCATCACGCCCATTTTCCAAAATTCCATAATAATGTTACTTCTTTTCAAGGGATTATTGTTAGTATCAATTTTGGGTAAAATTATCGTTATAAAAAGGTGGTCGTAATTTTAGTCAGATTTCAATGACTTTCAACGTTTTGCCTTTATGGGGCAACCACAATAATTGATCGAACGGTTACCGAGATACACATATGTTTTCTTCAGTGGGCGGGGTCACGCCCATTTTCCAACATTTTATTATAAGCGTACTTTTTGCTAAAGAATTATTGCAAACACCAATTTTGAATAAATTAGCTTCAGTATTTACTGATTTATAGAAGCTTTCGTCTTTCTCTAAATTACCGTTATGTGGTATGTAGGCGTGGTTATTATCTGATTTTTTAAATTTTCAGCCGTTCGGTATGTTTTGTGAAGGCCAACAACTGTGCCAAGCTTGGGAGAAATTGGTGGAGCGGTTGCCAAGATATACACATGTAATCATAAGTGGGCGTGCCTACGCGCATTTTCCAAAAATGTATAATATTCTTATTTTTTGTTTAAAAATTATTGTACATATCAATTTGAGTGCGTAAGCTTCAGTAGTTACTAAAATATCGCAGTTTTCGTATTTCTGAAAACTAACGTTATATGGGAGGTAGGCGTAGTTACCGTCCGATTTTGCCCATCCACCATCCATCCTACGCCCAAAAGAAGTACACATACCAAGTTTCGTTTAGATATCACAATTTGTACTCGAGTTATCGTGTGCACATACGGTTACTCTTTTCATTCTAATCATTTATGTATACATTTGTCTATATCTATCTCGATTCGTTTTGCCTGTTACAAAAAGCCGTTATGTGAACAAAGTTATAATACCCTTGCATACAAGTGCGCTCGCGTATAAAAATACTTGGCATCCGCCTTCCCATCCGCTTTCGCGGATGTTAGCGTTTAAACATCGGCATCCGCATTCGCATCGGCGGATGTCTAACATTCCACATTCGCAACATCCCTGCTCTGAACTACTCAAAATTGTTCAGTTTTTTTTAACTCAATCTCATCTCATAATGCGAATTGTGAAAGGGTTTTTTCACTTATGTCTTCGCAACGGACGAAAGAGAGAAATCGATTATCTGTTGAAAATATGCGCCATATCGTCACAGTCAAGTTCAACTTTTCGGATTTAAGTTGTTCTCTTTTGAAAAAATACGTGATTCAGAAAAATACAATTTTAAGAATAATAAGCGCAAAGAAGTAAATGCTTAAATTATCATTCACAAATGTAAAATACAGTAAAAAATTTAAAATAATTATAATTCTAATTTCTTCCTTAATTGCATTTCTCTATTTTCATTACTCCTATGAATGTTTCTGCACATATTTTTTAATCTTTTTTCATGAGGTAATTCGTTGGAAATTTAAGTTAAGATCTAAATTTTAACGACATTTGGCAGGGGGAGTGGGGGGAGGGTTGTAGAAAACTTGCGTCCTGGATTTTCGTTAAGACAAATTGGTAACCCTACTTTTTATGAAAACTCATATTTTGATATAGGAAGTAGAGCTTATTAAAAATACTATATCGTTTCGATAAAGATTAAGCTAGTTTTTTTCTCGTTTATATTCAATGAAAGCCAAATTTACTAAGTCCAAAAGAGACACCGAATATCTGCAAAAAAAAAGCCAAATACTACGAAGTTTTTTATTCCTTTACATCTAAAATTTCATAATAATATCAAATTAAACTTTTTTTTTGCAATCTCATCCGAAGTTATTCCCCTTTCCTTTACACTTCGCCTCATTAAAAATTTTAATATAAAAATGGAATACATTTATGGCGGGTGCCATCAATAGCTTAAGTAAAGAAAAACTACACTACACGGTTTGTGTTCTAAAAAAAACGTCCGTTCTATTTGAATACTCTTAGCTAATGCCATTATACATCTCTATATACATATTTACAAGGAGCTGCTAACCTGCAGCGGTGATAATTTTCACACATCACTTTTTACACTTCTCTATGAAAAGATTTTGTGTTGAACTTTTAGTATTCTGGGGTGTTCACACTTTAGCGTAAAGGTGTGTTCACACTAGTCCCACAGTACTCCCCGTTCAGTGAGAACAATGGAACGAATATAAAATTCAATATGTATAAATGAAGTTATACAATGGTAATGCAACTTGCCTGAGCAAGTGTGGATCATGAATGAAATATTACAAACATATACTTAGAAGTAAACTTTGATGAGAACTTAAAATCTAAGACAGTTAAAATGAATGAGTATTATCTACTTGCTATGCAAATCTGAATTTTAGTTACATTAATTAATTAATGAAAATTGTGATGTTTATTTTTACATGAGATTACTAAAGAAATTGCGAACTGATTGAGCAGTAACATTACAAATTTAAACGATCCGGAAATCTGACTTGTGACGAGTCTGCCTCTGTTGTTGTAAATGCTTTCGTTGTTGAAGATATTTCTGGCACCTCTTTCGGGCCGAAAGGTTCCTCAGAAGTTTTAGAACTGGAAATTAGTATCGGAAGAGATGACTCTTCTAATGATTCGAAGGATTTATCAATTATGGTGTATGCAGCTTTCAAGCGATCAATTGATATTGTTTTTTTACTGCCGTTGATGATGAGGTCAAAACACTTATCATTTCTGTTGACGATTTCGTAGGGACCATTATAAGGTGGTGTCAACGACAGTCGAACAGAGTCATTTCTGACAAACGCGTGAGTACCTGCTTTTAATTCCGAATCGATGAACATTTTTTCTTTTGAATGGTTTGATGCTGGTGTAGGACGCAGTTGGGACATGTGCTCTCTCAAACTCTTGACAAAATCTGACTGGATGACTTGTTTCTCAGACTCAACGAAGAATTGGCCTGGTAGCGTGAGTGCAGTGCCTTTTCTGCCGGCGTGCATCGAAGATCCTCTTTGTATGTGGATCGAAGAGCAAGAAGAATAGTAGGTAAAACGTGGTACCAATCCTTTGTCTTACGGCACATAATGGCAACCTTCAAAGTGCGGTGCCATCTTTCAATCATCCCAATCGCTTGAGGATGGTATGCTGTTGTACGAATATTTTGTATGCCAAGCAATTTTGAGAACTCTCTGTATAGCGTCGACTCGAATTTCCTGCCTTGATCCGTTGAAATACGCAGTGGTACGCCGAAACGTGAAACCCAAAAAGATATTAGTTTTTCTGCGACATGTTCAGCAGTGATGTCAATTAAGGGTATTGCCTCTGGCCACCTAGTGTAACGATCAATTATGGTGAGTACATAACAAACGCCTCCCGAAGGTGTTAGTGGACCAACGATATCAACGTTTATGTGTTCGAAGCGGTGAAGTGAGGCATTCGCAAGATCTGCCTTGCAGCGATCAAATTCGGCAGTAGAATCAGTATTCCAATCAACTACCGTCAAGTCATTTTTCTTGTTGCCGGGAACAAGTGCTTGTAGAATCATTTGATTATCTACAGCGTGAGGAACGAAACGCCCCATAAAAGTTGATTGCAGCCAAAAATCGTTTTAGCTCATTAGCAGTTTTTGGTAGTGGATAGTCTTGAATTATCTTGACGCGTTCCGGTAGCGGTTCAATCCCTTTTGATGAGACAAGATGACCGAGAAAACGTAACTCGCATTTGCCTAATATACATTTGCGTATGTTGACTCGCAATTTGAATTTGCGCAGGCGCGTAAATACGGTGCGCATATGATGCAGATGTTCTTCAACGTCTCTTGATGCAATAATTATGTCATCAATGCACAGAAAACGAAGTTAAGATCTGCCAACGCCATTTGGATCTCTGAAAGGTTTTAGATGCATTCCTTAGACCGAAAGTCATGTACACGAATTCAAATAATCCTAATGGTGTGATGATGGCCGTCTTTGATGGAATCTGATGAAACGCTTTTTCTAAGTCGATTTTCGAAAAAACGTTGTTACCAGCCAGGATATGGGTAAAAACTCGGATGAACGGAATCGGAAAACGATCCGGTACTGTTTTACTGTTTAGGCGACACTTGAGAAGATGTGATTTTGTTAATGTTGCACTTTAAATTGGTCTGGTTGTCGATTAGTTTGTTGTGTTTTACGTCCACCAGTAAATTATAATGTGAAAGAAAATCTACTCCAAGAATCGAAACCTTCACATCAGCAATTACATAAATCCACTCAAAATCTCAGCGCAGACCAAAATCAAGTTGAAGACATTTTTTGCCATACGTTTTGATTGTAGAACCATTAGCAGCAAACAAAGTTCTTGTTTCAGGACTACGAGTATCTTGCAAAAATGTCGGAAGAACTGAAACGTCAGCTCCAGTGTCGGTTAAATATTTTGTGGATGATTTGCGGCCTGAGATGCATAGACGGTTGATATTTACAATTTCGCCATCCGCCCGAAATCGCACTAGTCGTTTTTTGAGGTGGTGTTGAATGTACAGGGTGCGATGCAACGATTTGCCTTATCAGCAAATTTCCTGTGATACCAACATTTGCCTGGTTCTGCATTAGCTTCAGCTAAAGCACGAGAGCGTGAACGCGAACGAGAATGATTTGTATTTATTTTAAGCGATATGCTTTTAATTTGTTCACTTAGCTTTGCGAAAGTCTTTTCAATAATATTAATTCCTCCCTCCAGCGTACTTGGACTCGTGTCGCATGACGAAACAGCTGAAATGCGATTGGAAAAATCGGCAACTTCCATGATCTTGTCAACCATTCTAGCCAACCCGGTAAGATCTGCATCGCTCGTTGAAAGAATAGCGCTTACATTAGATGGTAAGCAGCATGACCATAGTGTGCGTAGAAAATCATCTGTGACTTTGTTGTCAGCCAATATCCTCATTTCGTTTAGTAATTCCGAAGGCTTCCTGTCTCCTAGCTCGACTTCTGCTAATAACTTGCTGGATTTCTTTTGCTGTGAATCCGCAGCCAGAATTGCTGCTTTTAACGCAGAGTATTTATCAGTCGCTGGTGGTGCTACTACCACATCACTTACCCGTGCAAGAATTTTGCCATCGATATTCCCAATGACATGGTTGAATTTAGTGTCATCAATCGTGATACCAGCAACGATGAATTGCGCCTCCACCTGAGCGAACCATATTTCAGGATTCGCATTCCAAAAGGGTGGAAGTTTCGCTGATACTCTGATCAAATTCACGTTACCCACTTCTTTCTCGCCTTCGGTGCTCGGCATGGAGATTTGGTTTCAATGCGTGGATATTTTAGAAAAAAGTTTCTACACTTCCACGTATCTACTGTTTATATACCGCAATAAGTTGTATGTGCTATGTAGTACGACTGTTCGTTTGGAGGACCGAATTTCACGTTAAAATGCTTTACGCGACGGTATTTTAGCACGAAAAGGTATTTCAAATGCACAGCGAATTCTTTTTTTCTAATGAGGGATCACCAATATGGCGGGTGCCATCAATAGCTTAAGTAAAGAAAAACTACACGGTTTGTGTTCTAGAAAAAAGGTCCGTTCTATTTGAATACTCTTAGATAATGCTATTTTACATCTCTATGTACATATTTACAAGGAGCTGCTAACCTGCAGCGGTGATACTTTTCACACATCACTTTTTACACTTCTCTATGAAAAGATTTTGTGTTGAACTTTTAGTATTATGGGGTGTTCACACTTTAGCGTAAAGGTGTGTTCACACTAGTCCCACACATTGAATATTTAGTACCAATCAAAATAGTGATTTTGTTATTTTAAAGCTGAAAGCGAGAATAATAAAAAATGAAAACGGAATTAAAAACGTTATTTCAATTTTCTAATATTAAATATCTACCTTTAAAGGGTATGAAGGAAAATACTATATATGAAATAAATAATATAGAACGATTGGAAACAAAGTATGGAGAGAGTATAAAATGTCAAGTGAATCAGGAATATAATATTTACTTACCAAGGAGATTTCAAATTATAACTAAGAATCAGATGGACTACTTTAATAGATGTCCTCATATTATAACGAAAGCTAAGAACATATATGGACGCCTAAACCTTAAAAATAAGAGCAAGGAAAATAATAGTTGTTATAATAGGTATGAGATTTCGATGATGATGATGATCATGACAAAAAAAAATAAAATTTAGTTTGAAGAAAATCACTTTTTTCTCTATATTTATTGAAGCAAAACAAAGTATTTAATATATATTTATACGTACCTTGATATATAAATTGTTTGGGACAAATTATATGATTGCTGGTGCGAACTCGCAACAAGGTTGAGAAACCACAGGAAGAAAGTAAGAAAACAATTGTATTAGTAATAATAAGAAATATGCACGTATATTTGTTCTTAGATTCAAGATTACAATCTAAGTATATAGTTAGGTAACTATTTGCTTGTAGGAAAGCGTATTATGATAGGCGAATGTTTACCTTTTTGAACGATGACTCCGGTTTGCTGACTGCTGTCTGACGAGAATAAGACACCAGTTTGAACGGAATCGGCCTTAAACACTAGCCAAGTTCGAATGAAAGCCACCGGTAGCAGTGCAGGAAAACTGCCAGTGGTTCCCAAACATTGAAGACTTATGGCTTCAACATTGCCGCCAGCCTTGCAATGCTAAGGGAATGCAAAAAAGTAAAGATGAAGAAAGGTTAAATTCAAATAGTAAAGACATATAATTCAAAGTATTTTCATATTACAAGATAAACTTAACTTCTAAGGAGTTCAGTTGTGCGTGCAAACAAAATTCTTGAGCTTCATATTTGTTTTGTAAGTATATATATCTAAATATATTTTGGTTGTGTAGGTGCAAATTCTACTTCAAATACCTACATTCACATGAATCCTGAGCAATAAAATAGGTGTATTTATGTATTAAAAACGTAGCCCATAAGGGGGCGTGTGCCTTAAAGGGCATAAGGGCCTGAAAGGACTCATCCGAATATTGTATTCTGGGCTGTAGGGAATAGGGATGGGTAAATTCGATATTCGAAGCTTCGATATTCGAATTTTAATCGAATTTTAGCTCCAAAATGGCGAATTTTTGAAATCGAACTTTGTGTTGCTAAAATTCGGATAAAATCGAATTTTTCCAGAAAAATTCGAATTTCATCTTTATTTCAAAAAAATCATTTTTTCACCTTTCATCTTTCTGACTAAATTTTCCATCACTGTGTGCGGCACTTCATTTGTCTTAGAGATTCAAGTGCAAGATTACATGTTTTTCGATCTGTTATTCCAAATTCAATTTCAAAAATTTTTGTATAAAAAACTAGTTTATTCGTTGATTTTTTCATTTATAATTTTTAGATGGTTTTACGTTGATAGCATGAAGCTTTTGCCTGAGAAGACCCCTATTAAAATTTTCCGGAGAATAATTTTTTGAAATATATCAATCCATTAACGATCTGCCAAATTTGCTTTTTGCGAGATTTCTTGAAGTAAGTGTCAAAAATGACTGTTTTAGGCGGTAGCTAATGGGTAAAAATGTTCTACGAAAACATTTCCCTAGAAATTTTAATATATATGGTTCAACCTTCTATTTTTTCGACTTTTTTGAAAACTGAGATATGAAAACTTTAGTAGGCCATAAAATAAAAATACGAGCTAACTTTTCCATCGAGCGTTTTACTACTTAATGGGTATACATTCAGAAAATGTTAACATAGTATTTTAAGTACAACACTTCTTTAACTAAATTCGACTTCTCAAACAGGCGGCAACCCGCCTAAATGTAATTAAAAAATAAAGTTTATTCAAAACCATTTCGATTGATACCCATATTGAAGTAATCTATTTAACTTATTAAATAATATGATTTTGATTTTCTTACATATGGGTGTTTCCATACAGCCGTACGCGACATTCGTACGCTTATAGAGTGACGTAAATCTATCAAAAATATAAGTTACTAAAAAAAAAAGATTACGGTTATGTTGCAACCAAAGGGTACTATGTTTGAGAAAAAAATAAGCAGCCTCGAAACTTTGGTGTGGAAAATATCCGTTCAAAACCAGGTGATAACGTACGCGACAAAAAAAGAAGTGGTTTTAAGGCACATATACATATATGCGAAAGTCTGCGAATCATGAGTAACACATACTGAATTAAATTTTTTCAGTTCTTCTCTCCACCGTTTCGCGTTTCCAAAACCTTGTTCCCCCATCTGAATACGAAATTTTAAGTTATAAAGCCGTTTGAATTCATTTGCTTGCATTTTCAGTTTACATTTTCATGGAAACACGCATATATACGAAAGTCTGCGAATCATGGGAGTTTTCCTTTTCTTTAAAAATGCCTAAACTAAGCTAAATAATGTACCTTTACAATCCTTTCATATTTTAAGAGAAATTATATCTGGCTAGTTTTATTTAAAAAAAAAGACAATAACGTACGCGACATAACGTACGCGACATAACGTACGCGACAATTTTTCTCGTAAGTAATAAATTGTATTTATTGAGAACTCTTCTCGCTACCATTTCATTATTTTACAACTATTCTAAATTTAAATGGAAAATTTGCAATTAACATTGGTTTTGATGTATTTGATTGAATTTTTCGTACCTACAATAACGTATGCGACAAACTTTAAAGGGTAATACATTTTTTTATACTTCGGTTGGAAAGAAAATTTTACTGCATATCTTTAGCTGGAAGAATTCTCGCTTAAGAATTGTAATCTGCATTACCTGCGACTGCCAATATACAAATGACAGACATACAATGTTTTTGCATAACGTACGTGACATTAGAATACTAACAGAAGCAAATCAAAAAATTACCGTTATTCGAGCTCTAATTTCTCCTTTTTCTAATTTTTATAGTAAGTTGTTATTGCAAATTTCATTCTAAGATGTAATTGTAATGTTTCAAATCTCTTAATTTAGTTAATAGAAAAGAGAAATTAGTTCATTTCATTAGAGAAAACTGAGTCGAAGAGATATTCAGTTTTACTCTTCCATTTTTGAGTTTTAAAATTCCTATAAGCTGAAATACTTCTATAATATAAAAATTCGAGTATTTTTCTCTTATTAATTCATCTTAAAAACCCTTTTCAGTTGTTTTTATTTTTTCAGTCCTGGTTGACATTTTCATGGAAACACCCATATGGCACAAAACTAAAACCATGTTACACATCTACAGGGCAAGCCCATTCATTTGACACCTACCCCCTTTTTAAAAATAAGACGAACGATACAGATTTTATGACTTGATGTTAAATATTTAACGCAAACATCTGCGGAAGCGATAATTTGAAATTGATTTCCTAACCTGTGGTAACCAATTTCATAGAACTAAAACTATGGTGCAGCCTCAAAAGAGAAGCCTTTAATTCGACTCCTAATTTTTTTTAAATTGAACGATACAGATTTTATGACTTGGTGTTAAATATTTAACGCAAACATCTCCGAACTCTATTAAGAAGTTCCACTTCGAAAATATTTTTCAAAATTCGAATGAAATCGAATTTGCCCCACCGAATTTCGAATCGAATAATCGAATGGTTGGGCAATGTTCGAAATTCGGAAAAAAATCGAATTTCAACCCCCCACTACCCATCCCTAGTAGGGAACCCGGAGTAAGAAATAACCTCATTCCTCATTATTTTGTGGTAGATCTCTCCTCCAAACACTAAAGCGACCGCTGCAGACGTATGGAAATTTGGATCGGCTAGTTTCAGATTGGTGAGCTTTTCAACCACGAGCGCATTCAAGTGAGGTGCTGGAGTCCTCAGCGAATGCTAGCGTCGTTTGACGAGCTAATCAAGAGCTCACACATATCCACATTTGCACCAGGCAACGTGGGTACGTGCAGCCTCTTGATCAGCGACCGGCATACCTTACTTGTCTGGGAACAAGGGTCGAGCAGAGCACGGGTAAGGAATCTTTGTTGATTTATGTGCACAGATACTGCGCACGTTGGTAAAACGGTGATCATGCCCGATAGTTGTGTTAAAAGGGACGCAGGTTGTTGACGGGGGCCAAGGCGAGGATTGAAATGCAACAGCGTATGATGTTGCTCATGACCAGGGAACGGATTTTTAGGACCTAAAAACCTATGCAAAAGGCAAAACAAAATAACAAAATAGGCTGGAAAAGGCAAAATAAAATAGCGAAAAAGGCAAGAAAAGGCACTAGGTATTGCAAAAAAGGCAAAACAAAATAGCGAAAAAGGCAGGAAAAGGCACTAGGTATTGCCCAAAAAGCAAAATCAGGCACTAAAAAAAGACAGAAAATACGAAAAAGATTCAAAAAATACATTTATTTTAGAAATGTTTATATTACAAGTAAAAAGAGAAAAACTATGAACTAGTTTCATTATATGAAAAATTTGTACTTTGAATCTTTGACTCTTTTATCCTTTCGAGTTCCTAACTCATAAAACTTTATTCTGTACAGTTGTAGTAACACTGAAACACAAGATACATTTTGAAGTTTTTCTGGCAGCATTTTCATTCGATTCATATTATCAGGAAAAAGGGCGTTTTCCTCGCCCTTTACACTTTTATCCACACCCCTTATTGTCTCCAAGTCTACGTTAGCTGAGAAAATGGCTTTGAATTTTTCCAACACCAATTTGGCAAGAGGTCCCTGCGCTTCTATAAGCCGCATGGGCATGTGTATAGTTTTTAATCTTAAAAAAAAAAATTGTAAATGCTATAATCACTTTTTTAAAGGTAGAAAAGGCAAAAAAAGGCAAATGTCTTAAAAAAGGCAACATCAAATGTGTATATATGGAATCAGGGAAAGCTAAATCGTGGACATTCTTAATCGAACATACTCTATCTCTTTAGCAGAAAAAAAGCCAATTTCCATGAAATCCGTTCCCTGCTCATCACAATGTGCGCACGACCCAGAACTACTGCATTGTTTGGTGGTGTGGGAGTAAGCCAGACTCCGCGAACAATATTTATGCAGAAGAACTAACCGCAGGCGTCGTTCATAATTGGCGCTAAGACTGCTTTTACACAGTTCAAGTATTGAATTCAATTCTGCTCGCATGTGGAAGAGAGGGGGTGAGAAGAGAAGGGACGAGTACACATGCGTCTGTACCGTCAAGTCGTTTCAACTTTCTTGCTTTGCTTTTGGCATTTTCGTTGCTTCCCATTTAAAGAACCAAAAACTTGAATTCAACAGAATTGAAACGTTCAAAGCGAATAGAAAACACAAAAGATAATGAGCAAGAATTGCTTTCAAGTACTTGAATCATGTAAATCGGGTGTAAGCAAACGTTTGCAAAAGCGGAGTGGGTGTGATCGGCGGCAAACTCTGCACTTTACAATTTTGACTACAGGTCCCCTGCAGTGAAAACCCAAACCAGTTAGAAAAAATACTAGTTCATAAACTAGTATGTGCCTACCAGTTCGACATTTTCGAAGAACTGAAGCGTTCAGCGACATCTGCCTTTGAATTGCCAAAGCCTAAAATAAAACGCAATTAATTGCTTTTCTTGCGAATGTCGGCTGTGGCGTCACGTGAAGACTACTGGTTCTGGTTCTGGGATCGCAGGTTCAAGGCCGCTTGAAGGCGGTTAAGATTTTTAAAGTTAGATCAATGTAAGTAGGAAAAGTTATTTCAATTTAAATATAAATAACAAACTTAAAAATCTAGTTGCATTACAAAAAAAAGAAACAAATATATGGGAGGAAATACTTGTGACATAAAAAAATAGATTAAAAAAAAAATATTTGTGTAAATTTTAAATGAATTTTAAGAATAACAATAAAACCCTAAATAAAAAATATAAATGAAAGCAATATTATAAAAAAAAAATAAAATAAAAAAATCTTCCCTGCGCCCGGGCTTGAACCTGGTACCTCAGGCATACCACGCGAGTGCTTTGCTCTGTCGGCCATTGCGGCTGTTAGAGCGCCGCGAGCAAAAAGGCAAACTAATGCTTTTAATAGGGGATGAATTGGCAGACTATCTCATCAACTGGTATGATGCTATTAGTATTTCTACTAGTACATGCTGATGCAAAGCCTGACAATTGACATCTCGTAGGACCCCTGCAGGGAAAGCTACCTGTTGTGAACCAGAATGCTATCAGTTTGCGTTTCAGCCCAACTAGTTCACGTTGTATCCTTTTTCAATGTTAGCGACTGGTATTCTTAACATGGCGGTGTCATAGGAGATGTCAATTATCCGCTCCTGCATCAGCACGCTACCAGTAGAAATACTAGTAGCATCATACCAGTTGATGGGATAGACTGCCTATTCATCCCCCGTGAAAAGCATAAGTATGTCATTTTGCTCGCGGCACTGCAACAGTGGCAATGGTCGACAGAGTAAAGCATTGGCACGCCAAATCAAGAGATCCGAGTTCGAATCTCAGTGAGCGAATCTTTTTTTTATTTTTGTTTTTTTTTATTTGTTTATTTTTTTATTTATTGCTCTTGTGTAATTTTCAAATTTATTGTTTTAAAAAGAACAAAAAAATATTTATTTTTTTATGATATTGAGTATTTAGGTTTTTTCCAAATCAAATTAAATTTATGTACAATTTATATTTAATATTTAAATTGAAATAATTATTTAAACTAATTTACTTACTTTACTTTAACAACCTCCGCGCGCACTCGAACCTGAGATCTCGGAACCAGAATCGGTAGTCTTCTCTCGACGCCACAGCCGATATTTGTGATGAAAGCAATTAACCACGTTTTAGTTTTGGTTATGCCTATTCAAAGACAGATGTCGCTGATCGCATAAGTTGTTCGAAATCGCTGAAAGGGTATGCCGTCGCTGTAACACATACTGGTTAATGAACTAGTATTTATACTGGCTGGTTTGGCATTTCACTGCGAAGAACTGGTATAATTATAGTCCATGACGAACTGATATGACTCTCCCATTTAATACCAGTTTTCGAACTAGAATTTCTACCAACTAGTTTATTTTTTCTGCGCGGAACTGGTATAATAATGGTTCATAACGAACTGGTATGACTTTTATACTTACATAGTAGTTCATGAACTGGAATTTGTGCATACTGGTTTAGCTTTTCACTGCAGGGACATCGCAATGTTAAAAATACCAGTCGCTAATATTGAAAAAGGATAGAACGTGAACTAGTTGGGCTGAAACGCCAACTGGTAGAATTCTAGTTCACAACTATTAGCTTTCCCTGCAGGGTCTTTGCTCCGCATGCGTTGCTCGTTGAGGAGATGATGGTATGTCCGAACGTGAGGTGGCGGTTACTTCCGGGAGTTCTACGACTTCCTTTTTTTTTAGCTGAAAAATGTGAAATGGGGTAATATTGAGAACGTCAACTAATGTGGTAAAACGACCAATTTAACAATGGGGCATGTTATCATTCCCTTCTGTGTCCGAATGTCTGCTACCCGAACCCTTCTATCGTTACCCTGATAGACCTTGGTCACTCTTTCCTAGGGGTGCAAGATTTTTTATGCGCGAAATCAGTACATTAGACTTTTTCATGCTAAAAGATCAGTACTTTTCAGTACATTTTTATTCAAAGCAAAATTATGAATGTAAGTATCAGAAAATACTTTAAAATGCCAGAGCAGTTGTTTATAACAATATTTTGGTATATAAATAAAATATAGTTCGTGAGAAAAGTGTTATTCATTTTAACATGAGTGTACACATCATTATGTTTACGACATTTTTGAATAGCAATAATGAGATCATTTCCATGTTCAGTGTTCAAATAGTTAAAGAATTCTATATTTTTCAATTTAAAATTACTTTTAATATGCAGCCGGTTTCTTTCTTTGCGACAGGAAGATAACTTTATACTTAAGATCCCCTCAGTTGCTTCGTTTGAGTGTGGTATTGAAAAAAAAAACAAAATTACATATTTTTTCAAACTGTACCACTATTTAATGACTTCATCTATAATTCCTCAAGGCTTAAATTTATGTTCTCAACTACGCAAAAACTTTGAAATTCTAAGAATTCGCTAATAAAAGTATCTAACCCTATATCTCTCAAACTCAAAACGCAAAACTCTTTCACAATGTGAGTAAATTGTGAAAAAATAATTGTAAGTTATAGGCAAAAGCCATTCGAATATCCAAATTTGTTGTTATTAAAATGAAAGTTATTTTCGAGATAACTAGCAGCACCCGACAAAAAAGGTCAGCCTTCTTTTTAAATAATTAAACCTCCAACATATCGTGGGCTTATATTCAATACCCTCTGTCTGCATTTTTCATAAAAATGAGATTCTAATATAAAAATCCACCTAAGACTTAAATGTCATCGGTGATGTTAATGACCTTGTATCACGCTTGACAGAAGAATTTACTTTTAAATTGCAAAGTCGGAATTAACACCAGTGATTGCAAATAAGACCCAGATGGGTTCTAACATCACAAAGTCGTTTTTGTGAAAATTGCAGATAGAGGCTATTGAATATAAGCCCTCGATATTAGGTTTGTTCCACAAGCTACTTGTAGAAAAACTCGAGCATGGTTCAAACTGTGAGCGTGTATCAAAGAAACTCTAAAACTTACTTGTGAAACGCGTATGTGTAACTCGAAGTTACTTCGAGTAGCTTGAGGAACAAACCTATTATCGCAGCTGGTACGTAACGACCCGGCGATATGCCCATAAAAGGATTAATATTTTTTTTTGTATTAATTTCTTGGGCATATCAAACATTATCTGAAACATTTCAACTATAATTAAATTATCTTCTTACTTTTCTTATTACTGTACAGTTTAAGGAAGTTATAACGTTATGTAAAAACCTTAAGAAAAATCTAAAGTTTTTTGTTTGAATTGAAAATTCAGGACAAATCAGTACAAATTTTGAAAAATCAGGACATTAGCGTACTGATTGAAGAAATGAATAAAATCAGTACAAGAGTTGAAAAATCAGTACTGTACTGATAAAATCAGTACGTCTAGCAACCGTACTCTTCCCAAACGCCACTCATTAAGCGGAAGATGCTCGTGACGCACGAGTACTAAGTCATCAACTGATATGCCGTTTTGAGGAAACTTCCATTAATAATGTTTTATGCAGCTCCGTTAAATACTCCTCCTTCCATCGAATTGAGAGTTGTTGGCTTAAGGCTTTCAACCTTTGCCACCTATTAATCAAAGAGATTGGATTTGTTTCGATAGAAGGCTCTATAGGTACGGTGACCATGCGTCCTTTATTTTAAAGGACAGTCCTTTATTTTAACCCCCTGTCCTTTAAAATTTTTTTCAAAATAAAGGACGCCTTTTGTCCTCTATTTCTTAAACTGTCCTTTAAACCAGCTCTGCGTGTTTCAGGGGTAAATTTTTAAACACAGAATATGAAAAATAAAAATGTCCCTTACAAAATATAATGAAAACCTTCGCCAGTTTGTTTCGTACACCACTTAAGAGTTTCTATTTAATTGGTAATCTTTGCACAATCTATAAAGCACAGGGAAAGTTGTGCCCTGGATCGTTTTGCATGCTGAATTTCCAGTTCCACTGAAAGAGAACAATAAACCCTCTGCTGCACAGTGGTTCAAAACTGGCATTTAGTGTTCGTAATTCACTGGAGCCTAAAATTTTCACTTAATCTGATTTTTTTTTGTGAAGCTTACAATATTTGCAAGATACCAGTTGAGCCTGATTTGTGAATTTTTATTTGATCATATTAAATTTTTTAGTGAAAAATGCGGAAGAAGTAGCAATTTTGAGTAACATTTATTCTCCGGTTCTAGTTGATAAATGTTACATAACAAAACCTATTTGGAAACAATTGTATGGTTCTCCCAAAACGAAAAAATTACACAAAAAAGTGTTTGAAATGTTCACCAAAATAAATATTCTTTTTGGTTCTTAGTAAACATTGTTTGAAAATTGAAGGCTCAGGTGAATTATGAACATTTAATTCCAATTTTGAACCACTGTGTGTTGACTTTGGCGTGTATGATGAATTATGGTAAACACATTTTGGCAGCGAAGGATGGCGAAGTGATGAAAAGGATTTGGCTTCATTTTTCGGAATCGGTTAATTAACTGGTAAATATTTGATTTAAATTACGATATGGGTAAGGTACTTTTATCATACAAGTTGTATGTACGTATTTCCAAATCATTTTGAAAAAAATGTCCTTTATTTTACGTTGGTTAATATGGTCACCGTATCTATAGGTGACAGAAGCGGTGCACCAATAAGGAAATGCCCAGGTGTGAGCGCTGCACAATCTGCGTAGTCATTCGAGATCAGTAAAGTCGGTCTTGGATTAAAGCAAGCTTCGATGCGGCAGACTAATGTTTGAAATTCTTCAAACGTAAATTTATAGGACGAGGCGGCTCTTCTCAAATGGAACTTAAAGCTCTTAACTCCGGCCTCCCATAATCCACCCATGTGTGGCGCCCCAGCCGGAATAAAGCTCCAAGATACTTCCTGCTGATTGTACAGTAGCGTGGGCCGAAAATCCGCTTTTTTAGAATTTTGATTGGTAATAGCAAAAATATGGTTCACTATGCTCTAAAAACAATCTGTGTGAAATATGACAATTTTTGGTCAATATCTTAGGCTCGCCCAAGTCCATCAAAGTACAATATGTCCAAAAAAATAAAAATTAATAAATAAATTAAGTAGTAATAAATTAAGGTACATATATGGACATTTTTTGTAGAGAATCGAAGTTAGCTAAGAACATTTTTTGTTAGTACTTGAACTTTGATGGACTTGGCCGAGCCTAGGATATTGACCAAAAATTTTAACATTTCACACAGATATTTTTTAGAGCATAAGGAACCACATTTTTGCTTTTACCAATCAAAATTCTAAAAAAGCGGATTTTCGGCCCACGCTATCGTACAGGTTACACAGGGACTCTTTCGATGAGAGGAAGAATCTTTGAAAGTCCTTTTTAGACTGGCTGAAGCACCTACGAACAGTGGGGGATTTACACATGTGCTTTCGGTGCCTGCGCACAGGGCGGCAGATTCCAGATGGGCGGCAAAATGTGGGCCACAAAATTCCGGATTTTTTTTTTAAACACAATATATTCTCCAGAGAATATGTTAGATTATATACAATAAAAGTGACTGATTACCAACTGATTATTATTTAAATAGATTTACTTATCTGCGATCACTGCAACATTGAGTGTTTATTATTAAATACCCTGACAGAACATGTGTACAGTGTACACTTAATTTATGTTAAATTTATGCGAAGCGTGAAGCATGAATTTAACATAAAATTCATTTACAGCTGTGTCCGCGATTTAGTATAAACAATTTCAATAAACGATTTAGTATAATGTCAATAAACAATTTCTAGTATACAAAATTTTGTTGAAAATTAAGAAAAATAAAATAAAATTTGGGAAGACGGGTATTGAACCCGGCACCTTCAGGTGAAATACCGCCGACATTACCACTCGACCACTTGAGCTCATGATGGATGAGATCATTAAACCATACATTATTCGCTGATTGTAATGGAAAATTAACGACTTCTTTGTTTATTATCAAGTCTATACTTGCATCGTGTCTAACAATGATAACTCATCGAATTTTTTGTACAAGTAATCATTCGATCAGCAAATATTTCATCAAAATTTCCAATCATCTCGCGTTTTTCGTTAGCAGAATGCACCCAAATATTTACTAAATACAAATTCCCGATTTTCTGAGTGAATGTTTCATAAATATCTTTGGAAACTATTTGATATTCAGATGTTCGTGCAGAAGCATGGTTTGGTTTTTGTTATTTCGAATCTTAATAAAGGACGGCGTCATTACTATATCATTGTGTATTTCGAAATGACATGCGCTATTCGATAACTACGCTGATAAATGAATTCCATTGAAACCCATTGAACTAAGTATAAAAATCTCATTGGAATGTTTGCACCAATATGATCCAATGGGATCTTTGTCCCTGGTTTAATGGGTTTAAATGGAATTTGTGTACCATTCATTGGAATATATATATATACATATTCGTATGGAAATTAATAATAAGGGCTAGAGGGCTGCGGATCCAACTAGAGAGACTCGAGACAACATTTATGCAGATTCTTTGGCATTTTTTACTTTCACGATTTCATGCTGTGAGTAAAAGATTACAAAAAGTTGATATCAGCATGACTGACGTCATAAACGACTATCGTGGACTGATTTAAGTGGTAGCTGATACACGAATGGAGTCCGCAGTTTATGAAGAAAAAGCGTTGAAAATTTCGGAGAGTCAAGAATATCAGACGACTGTGTCCAGAAGAAGAAAAAGAAAGTTACAGGCTGACGAATCACGAGATGGGGAAGTTCAGTTGTCAGGCAGCGATAATTTTCGAGTGAATACTTTCAATGTTATCCTCGACAACACCGATTCTGAATTAAGAAAAAGATGCCAAGCATATGAAAAGATAAACGAAAAATTCTCAGTTATTACAGATTTTGGCAATTTAGATTCTAGTGAAATTTGTGAAAGGTCTGACCATCTAAGAAAAACTTATACATCAGATCTCGAGGATTCGTTCGATGATGAGATGATTCACTTTCACGCATACTGTTCTGAGCAAAAAATAGAACGTCACTCGCCATCTGACCTTCTAAAACTCCTGTGGACAAACGAGCTATACACAAAGTTTCCAAATGTGGAGATATCATATCGGATGTTTAACACAATAGCGTCGACAAATTGAAGCGCCGATCGTTAATTTTCAGGTTTAAAGAGGGTGAAAAATTATTTGCGATCAACTATGACTCAAAACCGCTTGAATAGTCTGGCTCTTTTATGTATTAAGTCAGATTTACTCGAACGCTTGGATTGTGATGATTTGATACATCAGTTTGCAGTACGAAAACCCAGACGTGTTTGCAATTGAAATGTTGTACAGAAACTCAATTACGGTATACCAGTCATTTAGTTTTTTTATCTTGTTCAATCGAAAAAAAATAATAACAATTCCGTAAGGTACCCTGTTTTCTGAATTGCATTGAATACTCTGATTTATAATATTATTATATACTTTGCGATATGTCACGTTTTCTAAGCACTAAACTTGTAACTCAACTTCAAAATCTCCAAAAAAAATTAAGGAATGAATGAATATGATGTGTTTAACATAATTCGTCAATAAATATCTCGAAATACATGAAGATTCTTATTACACCTGTTAAATATTGAGTATACGATTTTCATGTATTAGTATTATAACTACGCACGCATGCACTTACATACGCACACCAGTCTAAGAAATAAGGGCGGCATTTTTCTTGGTGCACAGGGCGGCATTTTGAGTAAATCCGGCACTGCCTACGAAGTTCGTCCCGTTATCAGAAAAAATGTTTCTCGGGCAACTTCGCCTAGAGACAAATCGAGAGAATGCACCCAGGAAAGTTTCGGATGACAGTTCGCTTGTGGCCTCCAGATGAATTGCTTTTGTAGTAAAGCATACGAAAAGGCATACGTATCCTTTGGTTAATTACAAGATCGGCCCGTGAAAGTTTTAATGTCGAACGGACCAGCGAAATCGACACCAGTATTTTCGAATGGCCTTGACATAATAGTTCGTTCCTCTGGGAAAGCAGCCACGATTTGAGATTGCTCTTTCCTTTTGTAGATAGCACAAGTTTTGCATTTGTGTATAACCGCCTTTATTAGGTTCCTAGCCTTGGGGATCCAGTACTGCTGCCGGAGCAGTCGTAAAACTAATTGATTAGAATCACGAAGAGATACAATGTGGAGAAAATTAGCTAGCAATTTGGAAAATTCGCAACTATACGGGAGAAGTATTGGAAATTTTTCGTTATAAGATAGAATTGCTGAACTAGCTAGGCAACCATTGACTCACATAACACTTTTTCTGTCACTTCGTCCGTGAATCGGGACCTTTGACGACAGATTCTTGTATTCGCTAGCGAAATACCTCAATTGAGTGAAGACAATAAGACGAGTATGATTCTTGGATATCTCTTCTCCTGAAATAGTTAAAGATGGATAAGAATGGAATCTTGGAGTGTGCTTATAAGTCATGTTGTAGAATCTGAAAACGTAAGATGAAACCCGTATCGCGCGGGGAAGAGATGAAAATCCTTCAAAAAGTTCAACAAAGTTCGATACAAGTGTACTATGTGCGTTTATTTCTTTTGCTTCCACTATAGTATCTTCGATTTCCTGATCCAATGATGGCCAATGCGCTTCTTATTTGGTAAGCCACGACGGACCGTACCACCATAGCTCATTCGACTTCAAATACTGTGGATATAACCCTCTGCTACCCAGATCTGCTGGATTGTCTTTGCACTCGACATGATTCCAATATCGAAAATCAACGGTTTCCTGAACCTTTGCAACTCGATTAGCAACAAAGGTCGTCCAGGAGTCAGTTTGCTTCTTCAGCCACGAGAGGACAATGGTTGAGTCTGTCCAACAGAAGGTATGTTCGGCCTTACATGGAAGCTCATTTCGTTAACAGTTCAACATATCTACAAGCAAAACTGCTCCGCATAACTCAACTCCAAACGAGGTATCGAAATCTTTTTAATCGGATCTACTTTTGTTTTGGCTATCAGCAGGTATGATGTAACTAGATTCTGGTTGTCTACCCGAATATATATATATATATATATATATATATATATATATATATATATATGCAGGGGTGGTATGCCTTTTCCGACTCGTCGCAAATGGCATGAATTTGTATCGGAGTTTCATTTGAACAATTCATCCAACGCGGAACTTTGATATTCTGTATGTAACTGTAATTTTCACAAAAACTTTCCATTTGGAAAGTGTTTGTGAACTGATGGATTGATCCCAGGTAGTACCGTCTAACCAGATCTGTTGCATAGGTATCTTAGCTCTTACAACGATCGGTGCTAGCGTGCCAGCTGGGTTAAAAAGATTTGCGATTATTGACAAAATCTTCCGTTTGTTATAGCTTGACTTAAGGACTATATCCTGAACATTAAAAAAGAAGTGATCCAACTTGGCGTTCCACCGTATCGTTGTGCTAGTCTCATACAGATCAAGAAATTCTTTGCCTAAAAAATGGTCATCAGCTATAAGTTCTTTCGTATTAGAGGACCACTTTCTTAGCGAAAATCCCGCACTATGTAACACTTGAATCAGTTCGTTGCGTGCCTGCAACTTTTTAAAATTTGAGGCGTTAATGGATTTGAATTCTGCGAGTCTTGAGCTAGTTGATTTAGTGTTATAATCGCCAAATATGGCGCGCAATTAATTCCAAATGTCACAGTGTTAAGCTGGAAGTCCCTTAACTCTGCATTTGGGCTGTGTCGGAATAAGATTCTTTGAAAGGGCCTATGAGACGGGTTTATTAATATTTGGCGATACATTTTTTGGATATCACTGTTAAAAACAAACTTGAACATGCGCCTACGTATGAGCAAATTTGCCAAATCGGCTTGAAGAGCAGGACCTGTGTGTAAGATGTCATTAAGACTCACTCCGTTGGAGGAATTGCTAGACGCATTGAAAACGACTCTTAATTTTGTTGATGTGCATTCAGGCTTCAAAACTGCATGATGGGGCAGATAAAAGTTATTAGGGGACTGATCATACAAAGGAGGTTTTACTTCTTCTAAGTGCCCTAGGTCCAAATATTCTCTGACCACCTTATGGTATTCTCGTCAACCTAGCTTCGTTGCGCCAATATTGGCGTAACGCAATAGGCCTAGATGAACCGAGCTTTATATACGTTGGATATAAGTTTTTAAAAGACAAAGAGACCACGTACCTTCCTTCAGAAATCCTAGTTGTTGTTTTCAAAAAGAGTTCTTCACAAAACGAGTCTTCTGCTGATGCAATATGCCTTTTTGGGATTTCTTCTAAATCCCAGAATTTACATAGCTGGCAATCTAATGAATTGTCCTCTCCCAACGAGATTTTGGTAGCAAAACAAGAGACGTGTGCAGTGGATATGCCCCAATGACTATCCTCCAGAACACGATCTCTTGGGACAGAAAATTATTGCAGACACTACGTTTTACCCCTTCCAACATAACTTTGGGGTATAAATCTCCCCCGAACAAAACGTCGAATGGGCCGCTTTGTAACCATTTAGAATCTGTGAAAGGTACTTTAGGCAGTTTATCTAATATTGAACTGTCTATAGAAGTTGAAGGTAAGTTACCCGTAATGTGTGGTAATACAAATGCATTCGCCTCAATGAAAAAATTGGGTGTCGCGGTGAGCCCAAAATAAACGAACAAATTTTCGACGAGCTATTGCAAACTGTTTGATTAAGTCCTGAGATGACTGCATTTGCTTTCGAAAATGGAAGTTTCAAAAGTTTTCGAAGTCATTCTGACATAAACGACGCCTCTGAAGCCGCGTCAATCAAGGCGCGAGCGAAGTACGTCGCACCATGGCATGGCAAACGACTCGCAGGCGAACTCGCCGTTGGATGAAAAGCACACTTCGCCGGCGGGCCGCGAAAACGACTCCCCTTCAGCCCGCAAAAACGATATACCATCGAACTGCAAAACGATGCTCAAAATTTATACCAAATTTAAAGTAAGAGTACAGTTTTATACCAAATTTAAAAAAACTTCATATTCACAAATTTTATTTTTGATGCGTAAACATCTTTGGTTTCGGTAGGAGTAAAATTTGCGAACCTGGAACGCATATCCCAGCACAAAATTTCGAAGGCCTTAGCATGTGTATTTCAGCATAAAATTTTTATGTTCATTAGAAGCACCCTGTGTTTGCTTGCTATTGTAAATGGTTGCATACATTTAGGCATATGCATAGTAAGAGGAAATGCGCTACAATTGATTATTACTTCCGATTATTTAAACTCCGCACATGCATACGGCTTTCTACTAGGGATGTTGCGAATGTGGAATTTTAGACATCCGCGGATGCGAATGCGGATGTTTAAAAGCTAAAATCCGCGGATGCGGATGCGAATGCGGATGTCATGTATTTTTAAGAAATAATTGAAGTGGGTAAATTAGGTAATTTAGGTAAATAAAAAATGGAAAGGTTGATAATTTTTAATAATCTGCCTTCTCCTGATTTTTGCCCGAAAAAAAATTCACCCGAAAATTTGTATTCCGCTCATAGAAAATATGTACATGAAAACCAAAAGTGAAAAGTTAACCGGTTCGGGGAAAATTAAACTCATAATAAGACTGAATGTTTTTTAGTACTTGAATTTAAAAATTGGAACATTGTACTTAATAAAAAACTTTTTGAAGGGTCGTAAATCAAACCTGCGCCACTATATAACTACTCGTTCGAAGCGACAAACTTGAAAAACTTGAGACTTGGCAAAATTGTAAATTCTTTTCGATTGAAACTGCACCAGTTGAGGGGACTTTCAGTTATATTTATTTATTTTTATTGCGGTGCAATAATTACTTTTTGAGAATTTCATCGGGGCTGCAAATGTCGGATGTATCCTCCTGACTTTCATCCTCACAATCTAGCATTATGGCACAATCGTTGTTTAAACACCGTTTTTTTCGAATGAATTCTTCATTCTCATTCTTTTGGTTGTTTCGGAATTTGTCACGTCATCAGCGTTTTTTCGATTTTAGTTTTTGTAACTCAATTTTAACGCTTTCTTCTGTGACTGGTTAGATATACGTCTGTGCACTTGCACAATATTCCAAGGACCGAAATTAACAGTTTTTTTTTTTTCAGAGTTAAATTTGGCCAAATATTTTTTATTCCGAAATAAATGTCCTATCCGGATAATAAAGAAACCGCTTATCCAAATTAAACAAATTTGGTATCATATGAAAGAGGACTGAAAAAGCTTTTAAACAGAAATAACGAATGAAGGTTACCACCTTTATTTATATTTTTTTATAACTTAATGGTAAAGAAATTCATGAAAATACATACCTGACCCAATGTTTGTTCTATGGTAATTAATTAACATTTTTTATTGAAATATTTTTCAATGTGTGACATTCCTCTTTTAAACATTTCAGTTTTAAAGCTATTTAAGTCCTCTTTCATTGGATACCAAATTTGTTTAATTTGAATAAGCGGTTTGTTTATTATCCGGAATGTACAAGCAAACAGGTAGTAGCATTAGAGCAAAAACAATATTTGCGTGTATTTTGTTGTTGCTTCTGGTATCGAAAGTGTCAAAAACTGTTCTGATTTTTTCCTCTAAATCAAAGCGCGCCATGTGAAATAAAAAAATATTAAAAAATTGAAATTGGTAAAATAAAAAATTTTGCAACTTTCTTTCTTAGTAAATTTTTTTGCTTCTCGAAGCATTGATCCATCCTTTGCAAGGCTCAGTAATCAGCGGTTGTGCTGCTGAGTTGGGCGAACGTTCCAAAAGCTGTTATTCAATCGCTTGTTTTGTATGGGAAAAGGTTTCTCATGCAAATCGATTTAAAAAATTTAAAATTTTTGTGATACAATTTTTAAAAAATTTTATATTTTCGAGACCAAATAATTTGAAAAAATATAAATAAAAATCAAATCAGCTGCTCTACTGATACTACCCGTTCAATGTGCCTTGGGAAAGTACTTTTATTTCGGAATAAAAAATATTTGGCCAAACTCGTAAAAAAATAACTGTAATTTTCGGTCCCTTCAATATTCGCATTCGCAAAATATCCGCATTGATTTTTGCGAATGCGAATGTCAAAATTAATGCGGAAGCTCCGCGGTTGCGAATGCGAATGCGAATATTCCCTGCTTTGTACCTATATATGTACATAAATATGTTTAGACTCATTTGTTTCAACTGGGCATGAATCACGTAACTTTGAAACGATAGTCGTTCAAACGATACTGACAAAACGATGTTGTCAAAACACTGATTTATGCATTTGTGTTGCTGTTACGTGTTACTGTTACTGTTACGTGAAGCAAAACTGGAATCGAGTTGATATCGCACAAACGATCAAACAATTTTTGATTTTTATGAAGCAAGACAATCTCGACACAATATCGTTCAGACGATTGTCGTCATACGTGATTCATGCCCTCGTTTTTATATTCGTAGATGGTTTTAGGCATAGGTTTAGTAGTCTATTTTAATAAAAAAGCAAGGCGAAAATTTAAAAAAATACTGAAATAATTTTAACTGGGACCGTTGATAACTGATTAACGTCCATGTATGTATAAAATGCATATGTATGGATGATATAATAGGTCTCATCCAATACTTTTCTTGTAAAATCCTGGAAAAAGGTCAAACAGCAAAATCACTCTCTGAAGTGAGAGTAAAAAGTGAGTAACACCAAAACGTACGGAACAAAAAAGCATCGGGTAAAATCCTGCAACTTCAATCTCTACACAACTCTTCCAAAAATCGCTCTCATTTACATGAACCACAGATTATATTCCGAAAAGAAAAGCTAAATTTAGGAATATATACAAATAAAAATGCTCAAACTATAAGCTCAAAAACAATAACTGATGCGGTGTTTCCAAGATATTTTAACGCCCTTGAGTCACAAGTATATACAAGTATCATATTTTATCAATCATACCGATAATTTCATGTATTAAAAGAATTAAAAATGAAAATGAATAAAAAAATTAAATCAGCAAACTGAATAAAATTAAGTGAAATTAATGTTTAATTTCTAACCTAACCTACATTTGTTTGTATGTAACTGAATCGCCTAATAATAGCTTTACATATAATACTAATTTTCGACCTTAACTCCCTAATCTGTTATTAGAAAAAGAGATTAGCCATGCAAAATTATAATTAAAACAAGTAAGGAAGTCTAAGTTCGGGCGGAGCCGAACATTAAATACCCGGCGCAAATATTAAATATATGATTTTCACCTTTCCGAAAGCTACCGCTACACGGTAAGCCCAGGTGTATCAATTTTGAGTAAATTAGCGTCCTTAAATTTCAAAATATTGACGTTTAAAGCATTTCTAAAATTTACCGTTACATGAAAAGTCATAATTTTAGTCCGATTTCAATAATTTTCATCGTTTTGCTTTTATGTAGCAAGCACAATAAAAATACCGAGTTTATTACAAATTGGTAGAACGTTTACCGAGATACATATATGTGATCATAAGTGGGCGGTGCCACGCCCATTTTTCAAAATTTTATTATAGACGTATTTCCTGGTAAGGAATTGTTGAAAGCATCAATTCTGAATAAATTGGCTTTAATATTTACTGATTTGTCGAAGATTTCGTATTTCTTCAAATTACCGTTATATGAGATGTGGGCGTGGTTATTGTCCGATTTTAAAACTTTTCGGAGATTTGGTATCCTGTACCAGGGCCAATAACTGTGCCAAGTTTGGAAGAAATCGGTGCAGCGGTTGCCAAGATATACACATGTAACCATAAGTGGGCGTGGCTACGCCCATTTTCCAAAAATTTATAACATTCTTATTTTTCGTCTAAAAATTATTGTAAATATCAATTTTGAGTTAATAATCTTCAGTAGTTACTAAAATATCGCAGTTTTCGTATTTCTGAAAATTACCGTTATATGGGAGGTAGGCGTGGTTATTGTCCGATTTTGCCCATTTTCAATACCATCCGTCCTACGCCCGAAAGAAGTACACGTACCAAGTTTCGTTAAGATATCTTAATTTTTACTCGAGTTATCGTGTGCACAGACGGACAGACGGACGGACGGACGGACGGACGGACGGACGGACGGACGGACAGACAGTCACTGCTTAATCGATTTCTCTTTTCATCCTGATCATTTATGTATACATTTGTCTATATCTATCTCGATTCGTTTTGCCTGTTACAAACAACCGTTATGTG
>NW_023458949.1:35124-66467 GCF_013731165.1 Rhagoletis pomonella
ATTAGCGTCCTTAAATTTCGAAATATTAAAGTTTCAAGCATTTCTAAAATTTACTGTTATATGAAAAGCCGTAATTTTAGTCCGATTTCAATAATTTTGAACATTTTGCTTTCATGTGACAAGCACAATAACCATACCGAGTTTGGTACAAATTGGTAGAACGGTTACCGAGATATGTACATATATGTAATCATAAGTGGGCGGTGCCACGCCCATTTTCCAAAATTTTATCGTAAACGTATTTTTTGGTAAAGAATTGTTGCAAGCGTCAATTTTGAATAAATTAGCTTTAATATTTACTGATTTATCGAGGATTTCATATTTTTCTAAATTGCCGTTATATGGGATGTGGGCGTGGTTATTGTCCGATTTTAAAAATTTTCGGCCATTTGGTATGTTGTAGCAGGGCCAACAACTGTGCCGAGTTTGGAAGAAATTGATGCAGCGGTTACCAAGATATACACATGTAACCATAAGTAGGCGTGGCTACGCCCATTTGCCAAAATTTTTTAATATTCTTATTTTTCGTCTAAAACTCATTGTAAATATCAATTTTGAGTGAATTATCTTTAGTAGTTACTAAAATATCGCACTTTTCGTATTTCTGAAAATTACCGTTATATGGGATGTAGGCGTGGTTATTGTCCGATTTTTTAAATTTTCAGCCAAACAAAGCCAACATCTGTGCCAAGTTTGGAAGAAATTGGTAAGTACGCGTGGCTACGCCTATTTTTCAAAAATTTATAATATTCTTATTTCCCGTCTAAAAATTATTGTAAATGTCAATTTTGAGTGAATTATCTTCCGTAGTTACTAAAATATCGCAGTTTTCGTATTTCTGAAAATTACCGTTATATGGGAGGTAGGCGTGGTTATTGTCCGATTTTGCCCATTTTCAACACGATCCGTCCTACTCCCGAAAGAAGTGCACGCACCAAGTTTCGTTAAGATATCCCAATTTTTACTCGAGTTATCGTGTGCACAGACGGACGGACGGACAGACAGTCACCGCTTAATCGATTCCTCTTTTCATCCTGATCATTTATGTATACATTTGTCTATATCTATCTCGATTCGTTTTGCTTGTTACAAACAACCGTTATGTGAACAAAGTTATAATACCCTTATGCACAAGAGCGCTCGGGTATAAAAATAATATGATGAATATTATGAATACTGAAAAAAAAGATGTAGGCGGCTTAATTTTCTGAGTACAAGTGTACATTTTGGATTCCATATTCTGTCATAGTTAAAAATTGTCATAATAAAAACGGTGAGAAAATTTTAGTAGGCGGACGGCAAATTCTAGAAAAAGGGTTGATGACTCTGAAAATACTCAATATACGAAACTTTCGTTCATAACACGAACACATTTTCACAACGAAACAAGATTTTACGAACCATACGTAAATATAACGAAAGGACTTTCGTAAGGCATTTCTTCGGTACAATTATGAAATCTAACGTTTATTTTACGAAACACAATCGTAAAGTACGGAACAAATCTTTGTACGAATAATTTTGTATTTAGTAGGAAGGCATTCGTAATATTTACGTATGGTTTTAAAATTTACGAAATCTACAATTCTGTATTCGTACAATTTAGTTAATACTTTCGTATAAATGCAGAAACATGTTTTCTAAATGCGTACAACATACGATTATTTTCGTACAATATACTAAATTACCGGCAAATTAATATTTCATCATATTTTTATGTATCGGGTGTCATTGCGAAATTGCTGGTTGGCTGCTGTGAAACCTATAATATAATTTTAAACGTTTTAAAAAGGGATTTGCTGGATACCAAATACAATAAAAATTAAATATTAAAGCTGTGGATATACTATGCGTTTAAGCATACAATCTTTTTAACATCGCCTACGCTGCAATGTGGGACTTGATAAATAGGCAATTTCATCAGTTACCTATCAACGGCAAGCCTAAGCCAGAAGCTTCCTTTAATTTATAGTCGTCAAGGGAACAAACATCGATGAAGCTGCGAATCTGCCAAGTACCTCTACATAAAAATATTATAATGTTTAAGAAAGTAAAACCAGTATTTTTTACGTTCTTTCATATTTTATATCTTATTATGTTTAGTTTTGTTGAGTCTCATAGTTTGACACTATGCATCAATAACTTTATTGAATGAAGCTTAAGCAATAAAAAAATTTATATAACCTATTCGTATGCATATAAATAAAAGACTTAAGTTTTATTATAGGTAAAATAACATTTTTTATTAATTTTAAACTAGAGTGCAGTCAGAAAATTTAGGTAAAACTTACTATTTACGACAGTTATACTTCTAATATCTGAACTTCTTTTTATTATTAACACTATAAAAGACTTGAGTTAAACTGTAACACAACATTTTCATTAATGTTAAGCGTTTTTGCAAAACATTTTGTTAAACAATAATGCTTAAAATGAACAATAAAAACAAAATAAAAGTGTTGTGTTATAATTCGTAATATATTTTTTTACAGTGTGGAGAATAAAGCCATCGTACATTCTGCGACACAAGCGCAGATGTTACGGAAATAATTTTGTTATATATACGAATTATTTCTGTGCATTTTACAAAAATTTCGTAAAAAACTAAGAAATTGCACGAAAATCTTTAGTAAATAGTACTACATTCGTTAGAAAATAGTACGAATACATTCGTAAAATGTACTAAAGAACTGATGTCTCATGTTTTCGTAAATAGTATGTACGAAAACGGTTTTGTACAATCAACGAAAACTTTCGTTGGTCAAAATGACGAAAAATTTCGTAAGATGTACGCAAGTTTTCGTTATATTTACGCAGATGTTATTTTCAGTGTATAAACGATGAATAAGATAGCAAAATAAAATCAAACTAGGTGCTGCCAGATTGGAATTTTGAATAATCAAAGCGGATTTTTAATTCGGAATTTTCACTTAGTAGAATTCTCCTTTCTGCGTAGCGGCCTTCGGCCGGGCTACCGCCCCAATTATGTAGCCTTGGGAAAGGATAAGGTAACTAGAATTCCCTTTCTGTGTGGTAAACCTCGGGCTGCCGCCCCAGTGATTTCTATTAAGGTTATGATAAGGACTAAGACCCCTATCGCAATTCAATGTAAAGTATTAAGTACAGTGTTATGAGCATTTATATACTATATGAAAGTATGTGACAAATGCACTTTTTGTTGAGGAAAAGTGGAACGACTTAAGAAATTTTAACCAAAAATACCTTATAAACAATGATATTGTTTATATTTTTTAGTTATACATATTTTAGAGGATACCCCCTTAACATTCTGACCAAGTTTCATTTGTTAATTCCACCTGGTTTTCTTAAAACCAAGGTGCGGCTGACTACTAAAGCCCACCCAAAACGGTTTACTATCCAAATGAATGACTTTTATTTAAACTTAGATATATAATAATTTGGGCGTGGAACTTGTCCAACCCAGACCGAAGGTTTCTCAAAAAACTTTTGGGTTCGAAGAAACGGATTCCTTTCGAGTTCACCTTAACGATTTCACCAGACCAACGTCGCAACGACTTCGATTCGATGAGAAAAAACGACTTCGCCAGAGTCGTCTTCGCACTGTGGCAATGCAAAAGAGCGTTTTAAAGCAAAAATAGTCTGTAAAGTAAAAATTTTTGGTTTAAGTTGAAACCACTAAGTATCCTACTCACACATAGGCCAATAATAGTAACGCTGTGATGCCATATGGAATACCAATTCCTTTCGGTGTCATGAGCTTTACCGATGGTCTTATTTCCACCTGTGTGATATCTGCCAAGCATGCGTAATATTTTTCTATGGTCTTGCAACTACAACACTGGTGCGATGCGTATGCCAATAAAACTTTCTATAAGGAAACTCAAGAGCACAGAAGTACGTTTTCTGTTATAGGAGGGAAAAGAGTCCTCGCTGTACCACAGGATGAAAAGTTTTCGGGTACATTGGCTAACTGAGTCGTGTGATCTCTTGAATATCTTTCAAATGAAGCAATTGATATACCTAAGGTGATCTTTCCTTGTTAATTCGTCACTTTTACAATTCGTGGTAATATTTATGAACTGATTTTTAGGTAGATGCCAGATCGCATGATCGTGCATGAGGGCGTCGGACAAACTTAACCCCATCCTTCATTTATAGTGTTTTCTTTTCTCAAAACAACTTCTGCCCTTTTATATGGGAACTCTTGCTTTGCGTTGCCCTGAAACCTCAGAAAATGTTACGTTCTTTATATAAGAATGAAACAGAAATTATACTACTCCATCACAATTTATTTATAGAACTTAATAAAGCTAAATCATTCACTTGGCCTGTAAGTCTTTACTAATTTTAAAGCAAAACACTTACTTCTGATACGGAAAATAATTGCATTTTTACAAGCGTAAATTAAAAATCTACCAAGGAACTCTAACCCTCACGTTTATTTGAGGGCTGGAAAGGCAGCACTTTTGCCGGATCCGAGCGCAACCTGATGAGAAAAGAACACGACGCCTTGTGAAAGGGCTGAGAAAAGAACTTGAAACACAAGGCACAATAAGTGCAGCCTTTTTTCGAGAAAAGAAAACGCTATTAGACATCTGCAACTAAGTTCGTATAACTTAAACATAGGGCCACAGCAGACCAACCACACGGGGTTTCTATACATTTCGGCTGCAGCGCCATCCATTGGGTCCATTTTCAGCAAGCCCTTGCTTACCATCAAATGAATACGTCTTATGAATTTCAACCTCGACTCCAGCGGCACTCATCGGGTCAATTTTTATCAAAAGAGTTTTTCATCATACAGGTACATAGCTGACGTTTAAAATTTAAACGAAATCGGTTAATAAATACGATTATTATAACGGGTGATTTTTTAAGAGCTTGATACCTTTTTTTTTAAAAAGAACGCATAAAATTTGCAAAATCTCATCGGTTCTTTATTTGAAACGTTAGATTGGTCCATGACATTTACTTTTTGAAGATAATTTCATTTAAATGTTGACCGCGGCTGCGTCTTAGGTGGTCCATTCGGAAAGTCCAATTTTGGGCAACTTTTTCGAGCATTTCGGCCGGAATAGCCCGAATTTCTTCGGAAATGTTGTCTTCCAAAGCTGGAATAGTTGCTGGCTTATTTCTGTAGACTTTAGACTTGACGTAGCCCCACAAAAAATAGTCTAAAGGCGTCAAATCGCATGATTTTGCTTATTTACGAAGCCATTCAACCAGAAATGAGCCTCATCGCTGAACAAAATTTGTCGATAAAAAAGCGGATTTTCTGCCAACTTTTCTAGGGCCCATTCACTGAAAATTCGACGTTGTGGCAGATCGTTCGGCTTCAGTTCTTGCACGAGCTGTATTTTATACGGTTTTACACCAAGATCTTTGCGTAAAATCTTCCATGTGGTCGAATAACACAAACCCAATTGCTGCGAACGGCGACGAATCGACATTTCACGGTCTTCAGCAACACTCTCAGAAACAGACGCAATATTCTCTTCTGTACGCACTGTACGCATTCGTGTGGTTGGTTTAATGTCCAATAAAGTAAACTGAGTGCGAAACTTGGTCACAATCGCATTAATTGTTTGCTCACTTGGTCGATTATGTAGACCATAAATCGGACGCGCGAAACACATTTCGAACCGAACACTGATTTTGGTAATAAAATTCAATGATTTGCAAGCGTTGCTCGTTAGTAAGTCTATTCATGATGAAATTTCAAAGCATACTGAGCATCTTTCTCTTTGACACCATGTCTGAAATCCCACGTGATCTGTCAAATACTAATGCATGAAAATCCTAACCTCAAAAAAATCACCCGTTAAATAGCCGGCCGCTGTGGTGTAGTGGAAAGCAGCGCGCGCTTCCACTCCGCAACGCCTGGGTTCAAAGCCTGGTCAAAGCAACATCGCAAAAAAATATAGAAAAAAGGCCTTTTGTAACAGCGGTTGTCCCTCGGCAGGCAATGGCAAACTTCCGAGTGTATTTCTGCCAAGAAAAACATCTTCTCATAAAAATATAATCGCCATTCGGAGTCGGCGTAAAACTGTAGGTCACTCCGCTTTGTGTGACAACATCAAGGCGCACCCCACAACTCGGAGGAGAAGCTCGGCCAAACACTAACATATGTGTAAGCGCCAATCTATTATTATTATAAATAGCTCTACTCCAGCACCGCTTAGCGGGTTTTCTAGTAGCATGTAATAGGACCATATATGGGTATTTCCATACGTCGCATACGTGACAGTCGTACGTTTCAATGTGATACAAACAAGAAATACCATTGGTTTTCTTTAACTTTTTTGGGGCATTGTATAGCACATAATTAGCTCTATATTTAACCGAAAAATGAAAACAATCGAACTGCTTGGTCCTGAAATATAAGCATTTAAAGAGAGTGTCGTTACGTGACAAAAAATGGAAGTAGATTTTTTCTTTTCTTACAAAATCGCAAAACTCTGCGAATTATGGATGGCTATTTTCATGAAACTTATTTTAATATGATGTGGAGGAAATCTAGTTGTTTTTGGAGTTATTTAAATTAATGCAACTTGTTTAAATTTTCTTTTACATCCCCAAGTGTGAAACGTCACGTGACGTAGCGTCACGTGACATAAATTTCAATCGTTATATTTTTCTTAATATTACTTTTAAATGAATTTTTAACGCAAATAAAACATATCTATATTTTGACTTCAGCGCCAATTTAGGTTGAATTTGTTGGAAATCTATGATTTATTAGGTTTCAACTACATAAATTCGAACAAAATCGGACCATAAATACGGTTTTTAGAAATATCTCGACCTTGGCGCAATTTTTTGGACCATTTTACGCAAACAGGATTCTACTTTCATAGCCAGTATATATTTTAAAAAGCAGACAAATCGGCCCTTAAATACGCTAGATATAAGACTTTTATTTCTTTTGTCCTACGACAATCTGACGGAACTCTATTCAGTGGTTTTTGAGTTTAGTCCGAACAACGAAAACGGCTATCATTCTATGCAAATAGGTATTTAGATAGGGCAGTCTATAGCGAAGCTCGAAAAAGCAAAGTTCCATGCTATGTGAAAAATTAAAAAAAAATCTTCACAATTTTCACACAAATTTTAACTTTTACTAAAAATTAAAAACAAAGTAACAATAGTTCAATGGGATTTACAAATCTAGGAGAAAATGGTTCCCAATCGAATGATACTTGCGCGTTTACTTAAATGTATATCGATCCAGCCTTTCCAATAATTACCACTTTTCGCCATAAGTACGGTATTGATAACATATGTATGTAGCTGTGTCGAATTCAGGACGTTAGCGTAAGCGGTTCCAGAGATAAGCTATATGAGAAGTTAAGTTTATATGGAAGGTGCCACGCCCACTTTTCCAATGCATTTGCAATATATGCATCAGTGCTAAGTTTCAGTTCCCCAGCGGAATTAGTTTTAGAAATATGTTGCTTTTTTATGTTTTAGTCTATATAAGAATTTTAGGAATATCCCGAGCTACATACCGAGTAAATTCGGTATATTTATTTTCAAGGAGCTGGCATAAGTTCCAAATATGAACCAAATCGGTACAGCCGTTTAGTAGTTTAGTGAAATACATTGTGCAGAGAACTGCATGGAATTGTAAAGCGTGATGTCTCAGATGTCTTAATTTTTTGGCAGCAACAACAAAAAGTTTCGATTTCTTTAGGAAAAACCCTTCCACACAAAAGTACGATTGCTTATGATTGAACACACTTCATTCAGTGTCAATAACATTAAGTTTGTGGTTATATCAAGGCGAAATTTTGGGAACAGTCCGTTGCTAACTCTAAATATAAACAGCGACACACTGGAAAAAGTTAATACATTCAAATACCTAGGAATAATGATCGACGATAAACTAAAACAAAAAAAAAATAGGATTCTATATTTTCATTTAGAGCTCTAGCAATATGTACATCGGTGAAAACTGCATTTAATTCCATACATTAGTTTTTGCGTGATGCGCTTACAAACATACAGACAGATAGACCAAAATTATAAAAATTTTAGATTTGGCTTCTGTTGATCTAATAAACCCCCTACTAATTTTTTTTATTATTATCAAATACTTTCGTTTGATACCTATATGACAACATTTAGGTTATCTTTCAAATAGTTTAAAATAAGTGGTAACTCGCTTCAAAAGTAAGCTTCCTAATCATCTTTAGTTTAATGCCCGTATTGTAATATTTCGTTTATTTTACAAATTTAAGTTAATAAAATTTTTCAAGCAGTTGGCAAATCCCCTGAAAATATTTTCGGTATTAAAACTTCCAGGCCCCTTTAGTTTGATGCCAATATTGCAATATTTAATTTATGTTATCATTTAAATTAAATTAAAGTTTTCAAATAGGTGGCAACCTTCCACAAAAATATTTTCGGCTGTAAGCCTTTGTAAACCTCTTTCTCTTGAAAGCCATATTACAATATTTACGTGACCGTATTAATTGACCTAAACTGAAATTTTAAACACAGATGGCAACTCTCTAATTTTTTCTTCTATATTGTAAAAACTGTTTATTTGGCTTCTGTAGCTTTAATAAAAACCCACCACATTAATTTTTCTTTAATATCTATAAGGTACAGACATCAGCCTGTTACAATTTTATTATAAGTATAGATATAGATTTCATTTATTTTATCAATTTTATACAATAAAATTTTTCAAACAGGTGGCAACCCCCCTAAAAATATTTTCGGCCATAAAATTTTCTAAACCTCTTCAGTTTGATACGCATATTGCAATATTCAATTTAACTTATAAATTAAATTAAATTAAAATTTTCAAACAGGTGGCAACTCTAAAATATACTTTTGGCTGTAAGCCTTCTTAACTCTCTTTCTTTTGACCCTTTTTTACGTGAGCTGCAATTTTCAAACAGGTGGCAACTCTCCAACTTTTTCTTTCTATATTTTAAGTTACACTTCTAGCAATACATCGGTGAAAACCGCATTCAAATCCATGCATTCGTGTTCGAGTGATGCGCGTGCAAACATACAGACAGAAATACAGACGGACAGACAGAAAGACAGACAGGCAGACAGACAAAAATTCCAAAAGTGGTTGGCTTCTGGTGCTCTAATGTACAGACATCGACCTGTTACAATTTTATTATACGTATAGATTATATAAGCGTTATTCTTTATTGTTTAAAGTAGTTGCATATTCAACAACACCCGGAGGTTTGCAATAAAGGCGCGCTACCGACTTTTTTTATTTGTTTGGTGCTCGATTCGATTTTCACCAAATACACGTAATTAAGTTTTAAATATACTTATATTTAGGAGAGATTTTAGAAATTTCGAAAGAGATATACTTTTATATCTACTATATTTATTAAAATTCAATCAATGAAATCTACTTCTATGAATTAGAATTAACAAAATGGAAAAAATTTCCTTTCACGAATTACGACAGTTCTTTTTTTGTTTTAGAATATAGTCATATTATATTTATTAAACTAATTTAAGATATTGATTTTATAATGCCCTATCCTAAAGCACTAATATTATCATCTAATATTCTATGTTGCTTAAAACAACTTGATTAAATTCTATTGTACAAACCTCATGTACTTTAACCCTAAAAGTACACATCTCATCATAAAAAATTTTGTTTTGAAATAATCATTCTTTATTAAGATTTATTAACGCTGAATTTTTTACACCTTTAGCTTTCTTCCCATCATTGTCTCCCTCAACACTTATGGAATACATTTTAGGTTTGAGTCCAAAAAATTCTTTCCTAATTTTACCATTGTTTTCATATTTCATCATACCCAAACATTTTAACTTTTTATTTTTTGAAGGAACATTAATGACGCTATTTTCTAAATATTCAGATGTATCAAATTTTAAATCAATATCATTATAAATATCCTAATAAAAGTCATTCGTATCAATAGCGTATATAAAAGAGTCAGTATCCATATAGTTTAAAGATAGCTTTGTTTGAAACTAACGTTTCATATAATTATAAGGAAAATTATACATTTTTCACTTAGATAACTCTAATACAACAAAACCAATTGAAGTATCAAGAGAGTTTTCTAGATTAAATAAAAAATTGCGGGGGTTAATAATCACAAATAAAACACGCGCGTTGTCTCGCTGTTCAACTACTCAGCAAAAAAATCTTTATTTTTCTCCCCATCAGTTTGGGAAAAAGGGCAAAAGAAGAAACCACAATGACAGGTAGCGGGAGTACACGTATAAGAGCAAAATATTAAACCTTAAGTTAACAATGCTTTTTCAACAAGAGCTAGATATACATATAAACTTAGCCCTTATAAATGTGAGTTAGACAATGTTGATATGACCTAAATAATGTGCATCTGACCCAACATCCCGGCCCCGTTGAAAGTACGTGCAACTTTCAAGTAACTGGTAATAGCGCTATCTTATGTATGGGATGGCGGATAACTCCCTTTGCAGTGCGAACATCAGCCACGCGCACTCGATCGTCCTCTCCACGTATGACTCTTTCGATACGACCTAGAATCCAACACTGCAGTGGTAAATTGTCATCGTGCACGATAACCATCGCTCCCACACACACATTTTGGGATGACTTGATCCAGTTACTACGCACCTGCAGCTCATTGATATACTCCAGCGACCATCGACGCCAAAGTTGTTGTTTGATCGCGCCAACTCTTCACCATCGTTCTAACTTACCCAGCCCTGTGACGGGTTTCTCGGGCAATGCACGTAATGAGTCGCCAATGAGGAAGTGGCCCGGGGTGAGTGCGGCTAGGTCACTCGGGTCTGAAGAAAGTGGTGACAAGGAGCGAGAATTCAGAATCGCCTCCACCTCAGCTGTGACAGTTGTAAGCTCCTCGAATGTTAAACGAGCGTTCGCAAGAGTGCGGTTGATTAGTTCCTTGACGCTCTTAACTTCAGCCTCCCACAACCCGCCGAAATTGGTGGCTCTGGGAGGGATGAAATGGAAGTTGATGAACTCACGTACACAAAATTTGTTGATCGAGTTGATTGTGTCATCCTTAAACAAAAATTGCTTGAGGGCCTGTAATTGGTTGCTGGCTCGAACGAAATTGGTAGCATTATCGCAGAAGATATCGGACGGTAGCCTACGCCTGGCTACCAATCGTTTCAGGGCTGCGATAAATGCATCGGACGACAATTCTGACACAACTTCAAGGTGCACTGCCTTCGCCGCGAAGCACACGAAAATTGCGATGTAGCTTTTGTTGGGAACCTTGCCTCGAATGCGTAGGTACGTATTGACTGGACCGCAGAAATCCACTCCGCATCTTGCAAATGGTCTTAATGGGGTAGGTGACCCATTATTTGCCCTTCCAGCTTTGGCCTATAACGAACGCAGTGCAGGCAAGATCGGACGACACGGTGGGCTAAATCCCGTGCATTGATGATCCAAAAGCGTAGGCATATGAGTGCAACTAATGCCTTTGGACCCGCATGGTAATTTTGGCGATGAACGAGCTGCACGTACTGGCAGACAAAGTCATCCTTGCCTGGAAGCTGTATCGGGTGATTCTGTGTATACAGAATAGTTATCATCTCCATTGGACCACCAACTTTCATCAGCATGAACCCATCAGTTATCTGCAAAGAAGGATTTAAAGATTTAAGATTACTACAGACCTGTTGGCCGTTGAGAAGTGCTTTGATGTCATTATTTGCAGGTTCCAAGTGATGCAATGCAAAGCATGTAACAGCTCTTGTGGTGAAGGCGACAATATATCGAACGAACCCAATTTTCTACTTAAGTTGCTGAACCTAAACATCCAGGCTACGATTTGCAAGCATGGGCTGTGCGAGCTAGTTTTATACGCTACTTCGAGTAGGTCGTTAGTGGCATTAACAGTACCGAAAGCCGATTTACATTTCTCTAAGTTCACTATATTTTGAGCAATATCACCTCGATGGTGCGTCGGCCACTCGTCTTGGTGGCGTTGCAGGTATTCCGGCCCTTCGAAACATATGGACTGCTGCAGCTCACTACTGAGCACCCCCTGAAAAGCAGATCAGCTGGATTATAGTGCGTTGAAACGTATTTCCATTCGCAACAAGACTTTTTTGTTGTATTTCAGAAATACGATTTCCTACGAACGTAGATAAAGCGGCTGAATGCTGTTGAATCCAGTGTAGAACGATTTCTGAATCGCTCCATAGATACGTTGTATATTGGGTATCGCCGAAATTCACCTTTATTTTAGTGTAAACTTGTGACAGCAAATGAGCACCGCACAACTCCAATTTGGGCAATGACAGTTTTCTCGTTGGGGCGACTCGACTTCAACGTGACCTTGACTTCACCGCTAGGATCAACTGTGCGTGCATATATACAGCATCCATAAGCCCTAATTGAGGCATCACGGAAGCCGTGCAACTGAAGGCTCTGAACGCTGGGTTTTAGGCAATAGCGCGGTATAGTTTGCGATTCCAACGATGAAAGCAATGAGAGGAACGATGTCCATGCGATGTGAATGTTGTGCGGAACTGACTCATCCCACTGTAATTTAAGCAACCAAAGTTCTTGTATAAGTATTTTAGCAAGTATGATGATAGGTGACACCAAGCCCAACGGGTCAAAGAGAGACGAAGCAATTAGTATAGACCGCTTCGTGACAGCATGTGATGTGTGCTTGAGTACAAATGCAAACATAAAGACGTCTTCTCGTTGATCCCACCTTAAGCACTGCATCGTCTTCTAAATTAAGATCTTTAATCGTACAGTCATTAACAAACTCGCTATGTTCGAGTGCCATTTCGCTAGCTCAAATCTACCACGACGAAGTATCTCAATTACCTTTGTTTTGATTTGATGAAGGCATTCCATCGCGTTAGCTCCACAAATGAAGTCATCAACGTAGAAGGATGATTTTATAGCCGCGGCTCCTAACTTGAACTCGTCCATGCATTGCGCAGCTAAGTATTGCATGCTACGTATAGCGAGATATGGTACGGTAGCAGTCCAATAAGTGACTGTATTCAGTTCAAATGTGCATAATGGTTGATCGGCTGTTCTTCTCCAAAGTATATATTGAAGCTTGCGATTATGGGGGTCGACAAGAATCTTTCTGACATCGATATGTACGGAAGCGTAGAAGTAACGTGTACAAGTCGGGCTGTGTGGTCGGTCCGACCATTAGTAAATCGTTCAGAGAACTTTGTGTCGTTGTCTGACAAGAGGCATCGAAAACCACTCTTAATTTCGTAGTGATACTGTTCGGCTTGAGTACGCAGTGGTGCGGTATGTAAAAATGTGGGACATCCAACTTCGATGTTGTCACCATGCTCATATGGCCCAACTGTTCGTACTCTAACATAAAATTTGCGTATTGCGGCTCAAGAGGCCCTCAAGAGCTTCAAAACGTTTACGGGCAATTTCATACGAGTGACCTAACAAACCAGGATCATCTTTGAATGGGAGGCGAACTACCACTCGGCCATCAGGTTGTCGGCGAATGGTGTTTTTGAAAGCCTCTTCAAAACTGCGCTGCTCTGGAGTGTAAATGTCCACAGAAGTGTTAACCTCTTCAATGCGCCACAGGCGTTCTATGTTGTTGTTGATGACTTCGTCCATGGAAATCGAGTAACTGTGTGAAGTGGTGGAGCTGGTTTGGTAACGGCCCGAAACTACCCATCCAAGGAGCGTCTTCTGGCATATGTACACCAAGCCTGATTTGTCCAATGGATAAGATGTCGAAAAATGCTTCTGTCCCTAACAGCAAATCAATAGGACGAGCCTTGTTGAACCCTTCGTCGGTCAAAGGAGTATTTTGAGGCAGCTTCCATGATGGGATACCAATATCTGTGTATGGATGATATGCAATATTCGAAGTAACACAGAAATCTAGCGGTAGTTCGAATAATCCAAAACGTGACTTGATGGTTGTAGACGTTCGATGTTTTGTCTGAGTCTGGGATCCTCCAATGCAGCGAATTTCCATATGGCTTCGTTTGCGAGGTACTCGGAGAGCCTGTGCGAATTGATCCGATACGAAATTGGCTTGTGAACAAGAGTCTAGGAGCGCACGACCAATTGTATAACAACCTGACGCATCCTTGACCAGAACCGAAGCTGTAACCAAAATTATTCGACTCAAGCCGGTGTGAGTGTGAACAGCTGCTTCTGAGTTCTTCTGCACTACTTCAGGGGGTTGCGGAGTTGACTGCGGTGAAGACGAAGTCATACCAGCTGAATCACGATACAATAGTGTATGATGGGAGCGAGAACACGATCGACACCTGTGTGTGGATGGGCATTTCGCAGCCTGATGACCCTTACCCAAGCGATTGAGACAAAGTCGTGTGATGTCGTAACGCTGATTGAGTGTAGCACCAACGTTTTGAGGACACCTGTAAGTTCTGTGCTCCGTGCTAGCGCATAAATGACACGTTTGCGATGTGCAGTTGAAAGTCAACCCTTGGCGCTGGTGTTTTTGGTTTCGTGGCCTACCAATAGCTTGCTGACTTGCGCTACTGTCGGTACCGGGCTTACTTATTGACTCCAAGAATTGGCAATGTCGTTCGACAACCGAAACGCAGGATGTCCATGTAGGAAGATCGCTGAAGTTCAAATGCTCATTCCATTTCTTTTTGGGGTCTTGATCCACCCTTTCCAAAACGATCGATATGAGCATAGCCTCAGCAAGTTGCGATGCATTATCCAGTGACAACAATGAATTGTACAAAGCTGATGAGTTGTCGATCAGGCTACGAAGCTGTTTCGCATTTGACCTTGAAACACTAGGTAAATTAAAAAGCGAATTTATGTTGTCCAAGAATACGAGCGTTGGATTTTCGTAGAGGGCCTTGAGGCGTTCCAGCTACTTTGAATAACTTTCCGAAGTGATTTGAGAAGCCTTGACAGTTTCTAAGGCCGGGTCACGTAAGCAATTGATTAGTTGATTTAACTTTTCGATGGATGACAAAGTAGACTGCTTATCAACCACTAACTTAAACGATGTTATAAAGTTCTCATAGTGGGGGTATTTTCCATCAAAAACTGGTGGTGACAGACGTGGCAACTTCATAGAAGTTTAGTGAGAAGCGCAATGAACTGAGTCAGCAACAGTCAAATTGTGGGCATCTGAACCTAGCTGCTCATTAATGCACACCTTGATAGCGACGTACGTATCTTCTATTTCGCCTCTGGTCTCACGCTCTGCTTCGTCTGGATCCAGCTGCTCAATTTCGGTCTGAACTGTCATATGCGCTCGCAATAGCAAATAACGTTGCCTTGCATGGTGACCTGATATGAAAGAGCCGCTAACAACAACGCTCCTGTAGCGAAATAGTTAGCAACGACAAAGCTCCTATATACATATATATGTGTTTGAAACGGGATTGCGCGGGATTGAGACTCCGGCAGCCTTACTATGTCGAAAGATGTATGCTTTCGGTGTACCAGGTACCGATGGATACACAAGATTCCATATGCAGAGTGTGGCCTGCGTTTTGGATAAGCAGCCCAAAATGTCGAAAAATATATTTGTTACGGTAGGAAACTCCTTTGATGCCGTGAATGTTGAGCTACGTTTTAAAAATGGTAGCCGACAATGCTAAGTTGACCTTTCACGAAAGTGCGAGATTTCACCATATTTTATCTTTAAATTATCACAGGCCCCACGTTGGGCGCCAAGCTGAAGTATCAAGAGCGTTTTCTTGATTAAATAAAAAATTTCGGGGGTTAATAATCGCAAATAAAACGCGCGTTGTCTCGCTGTTCAAATACTCAGAAAAAATATCTAATTTTTCTCCCCATCAGTATGCGAAAAAGGGCAAAAGAAGAAACCACAATGACAGGTAGCGGGAGTACGCGTATAAGAGCAAAATATTAAACCTTAAGTTAACAATGCTTTTTCAGCAAGAGCTAGATATACATGTAAATTTAGCCCCTATAAATGTAAGTTAGACAATGTTGATATGACCTAAATAATGTGCATCTGAGTCAACACCAATATAAATACGTTTATTATATAAAGTATATCATATGATCTTTAGTTGTATAGCAACCATATTTTCTGTAAATGATATACAGCTATGAAAGTTAGGTTTAGTGATGAGGGCTCGAGCGCCTAACCTTTTTCCAATACTTTCCCCTTCATAAACGATTTGTATATCTTTCCGTTTATCTACATTTTCCATAGTTTTCCCATATACTGCATTATTCAGAAGTTTAAAAAATTCTTTTCAAACTCATTTTTAGTTTTGTTCTATGAAAAGTATTTAAGTCTATATACTTTTTTAGCCAATTAAACTGTTTCATTCCTAAAACGCGGCGAATATTCTTCAATATTAAACCATGTTTAAGACACTGCTGTAAATTTCTATAATAATTACATACTTAGGGCCAATTTCAAATGAATATTTAAACGGCACTTAAGGTTAATTGTGGATTGTTGTTTAAATGCCATTTAGCTTTCGTTGGAATTCAGATCAACTTTGTTTAAATATGCCAAAAAATTGTTTTTTGATTGTTTGGTATAAACACAAGGTTGCATATCTCATATTTAAATAGCCAGCATTGGCCATTCAAATGCACATTAAATGTATGATCTGAAAAGTAATAGTGGAAGTTAATCAACTATCTCTACTTAAGTAGGCCATCCGAAATTGGGCCTTAGTTTTATTATTTAAATCAGCTATTAGTTTAGGTTGGATCATGCTACCATTTTTTTCACAAAAAAATGGTAAGTCATTATGAATATTTATTTATTTATTTCTTACAGCTTTATTAAGCTTAGCTTATACGTATTCCTTAAAATCTACGTATAACTTATAGCCTAAACTGAAATACAAAGTAAAAGCTACGTATATGGACCAGGGATGTTGCGAATATTCGCATTCGCATTCGCAACCGCGGAGCTTCCGCATTAATTTTAACATTCTTATTCGCTTTCGCATTCGCAATTATCAATGCGGAGCTTTTGCGAATGCAAATGTTTTGCAAGTGCACCGATAAAACGTGTATATGGCAAACAAAATGACAAATTGAAGCCAATATTTGTGCCTGTGGTCGTGGGAGTATATGTGTAACAAAACAGGTCAAATGTCATATTTATCAACTTTGATAAAAATGTCTTGAAATATATTGTTTCTTAAGCTATATAACCGAGCTATCAATGGGCAGTCATACAAGTTCCAACTTCTACTTGTCTTTTTGACAATATTTTTTTGTTTTCTCTTCTTTAAATGCCTGCATTGGTTTTTTCCTTTATTATGATTTTTTTGGACCAATCTTAAAAAACTTACTAGACACAAAAGAAGAAAGTGTGCACTGTAATTCTTACCCAAATCTTCGGGATTTGCTTTTGATGTTACATATAAGTATTCGTTTCAATAATTTCAAATGGAGCTCTTTGGGGAATTTATTTTTCGCAAAAATTTTAAAAACAGTAGTTTTGTGTACTTGTTGGATAATATTTTTTTTCGTAGGGATATACATTGGATCCTTGGCTAAAAACTTCTGTGGTAAAACTGTCCCTTCTTTACTATTTAAAGTCAAAGAGCACCTTCAATAGGGATTTCCAGCAGAAATGCTCAACGTCTGGTAATAAAGAGAACCGATGCTCAAATAATTAAAAAAACTATAGGTTTAACCTTTAATAAGATACGAATTACGTAACTATCTGAGATTCAAATGCTCATATAAAAACCGGGTGCTTTTTTAAAAAAATAACAGTATTCTGATCCGATTCGGCCTGCAGCTACGACCTTGAAAACAGAACTTTGTTCAAAATTTTCATTCCTGGAAAATAGTAATTTCATATTATGGTCGCTATAAGCACAAATTATTCATACCAGTCACAGAAGAAAGTATTAAAAATGGATTACAAAAACTAAAATAGAAAAACGCTGATGAAGTTACAGATTCCCCAAATTCTGAAAATGCCAAAGGAATGAGAATGATGAATTCTTTTTAAGAAGCTTTAGAAAAACCTGACACATTTGGTTTGTAAGCGCTGTTTAAACAACGATCTCGCCATTATGCTAGATTCTAATTGTTTCTTAAAAATACTTGACATCCGCATCCGCGGATGTTAGCTGTTAGATATTCGCATCCGCGGATGTCTAAAATTCCACATTCGCAACATCCCTAATATGGACCCGTTAGTGACTGACAATGTTGCTGACTTCCAAATCATGTCAATGCAATGATTGTACGATTCGGCTGCGGTGTAATGACCGATTATGCATGTAGATAAAGTGCACAACAAGCATCCAAACGGCAATGCACTGATTCGATCTAGTGATGCGCTTTGGGAACAGTATATATTGGCGTGGTGCAACAGTATACGTTGTATGCATTGCGATGGATAGTCCAGAAGCCTGTCAATGCAGCACTAAATTGGAAGCGTCCTGCAATAATGGTACAATTTTTATTTAAACTCATTCATATTGCTACATTTAATATCCTTTGGCAATTCTTTATAATATCTTAACCCTTTGTAATACAAGTTGCATTTATCAGCTTCAGTTTTATAGGTAGCAGGGTGGTTCCGTGCGCAGAAGTGGAAAACTTTTGACTGCCATTCACCTGGGAGTAGCCAGAAGCGATTCTTGTGCGTACGGTTCAAATAACAGCTCACAACGTCCGGATATTTATATCCACGTATCCTCTGGGTAGCATCCAAACACCCGTTTGGGAGCGACCTAAAGTGAGAAGGCGTAAAACTTCGCTGGGTTTGCGTCCCGCCTCGTTAAAACCCCGCCCATCGAAAAGAAAAAACAGCCTCGGATGAGACGAATGCGATGGACGGGGCAAGGAAAAGTAAGCGTGAAGCCTTGCGACGTCTACTACAGTTGCCACGTAAAGGAGCGCAAATTCGGTGTTGGATTGGTGGTAGGAGAGAGACTCCATCGCCGAGTAATGGCGTTCACCCCGGTGGACGAACGTCTAGCCACAATCCGCATCAAAGCTAGATTCTTCAACATCTCGCTCATCTGCGCCCATGCCCCGACGGAAGAGAAGAATGAGGCGTCCAAGGATCTCTCTTATGAGCGCTTGGAACGTACATATGAGCGCTGCCCCCGACACGACGTCAAAATCATGCTTGGCGATTTTAACGCCAAGGTGGGCAAGGCGTGGCGCCACTGTCGGAAAATTCAGGCTCCACGACGAAACGTCCGATAACGGACTGAGGCTGATCGACTTCGCCGGGGCCCGAAACATGGTAATATGTAGTACTAGGTTCCAGCATAAGAACATCCACCAATCTACATGGCTGTCTCCATATCGAAAAACGAGAAACCAAATCGAACATGTTGTGATAGACGGAAGGCATGCTTCAAGCGTTTTGGACGTACGTACACTCCGAGGACCAAACATCGACTCGGACCACTATTTTGTTGTAGCCAAGACACGCACCCGCCTCTGTGCAGCAAAAAATGTGCGCCTAACAATGCAAGGAAAGCTTAACGTCGAAAAGCTGCAATCCCAACAGACGGCCAAATTATTCGCCACTCGACTAACACACCTGCTCTCTGAGAGCACTCTTCAACAATCCGACATACGCGAGCAGTGGAACCACATTTCCCGATCATTAAGTACCGCCGCCGAAGAAGTAGTTGGATTTCAGCGAGCCCGAAAGAACAACTGGTATGATGAGCAATGTCAAGAAGCCGCAGAGAAAAAAGATGCCGCCTACAGTGGGACCGTTATAGGGAACTGAAGATGTAAGCGAGACGTATTTGCCGCAATAAGAAGAGAGAGGCCGAAATACGTGAGTGCGAAGAGCTTGAGATGCTGGCCGACAGGAAGAACGCCCGAAAATTCTACCAGAGGGTTAGGCGACTTACGGAAGGTTTCAAGACCAGGGCGAACTCCTGTAAGAACAACAATAGCGACCTAGTGACCGATGTCCAGAATATATTTAAATTGTGGAGGGAACACTTTCATAACCTACTGAATGGTAGCAGCGACGAAAATAGTGAAGAAGACAAACCCGAGTCCCCAGTCGATGATGATGGAGTAGCTGCCCCACCGCCTGACTATGACGAGGTACGAATAGCGACTACGCGGCTGAAAAACAACAAAGCTGCTTGAGCTGACGGCCTGCCAGCCGAGCTATTCAAGTACGGCGGCGAGGAGCTGATGAGGTATGCATCAGCACGTATGCAGAATATGGTCAGATGAACGCATGCCCGCGAAACTAATACGGCTGTGTAAAATGACGTTGAGCAATACCATCAGCTCCATAAGAATAGGGAAGGACCTCTCCGAGCCGTTTGATACCAAACGAGGTTTCAAACAAGGGACTCCCTTTCATGTGATTTCTTTTATCTGATGTTGGAGAAGATTATAAGAGCCGCAGAACTGAACCGCTCACGCGCAATACTTTACAAGAGCGTAAAATTGCTGGCGTATACCGACGACATCGATATTATCGGTAAAAATAAGGGCTACAACTGTTCTGCCTTCTCGGGATTGGATAGAGAAGCAAGGCGAATGGGTCTGGTGGTGAACGAGGACAAAACGAAGTATCTCCTGTCATCACACAAACAGTCAGAGCATACGCGTCTTGGCACCACTGTTGGCAGTTACAAGTTTGAAAAAGTAGACGACTTCGTTTATTTGGGAACCAGCATTAACACCAATAATAATGTCAGCCTTGAAATCCAGCGGAGAATCACTCTTGCCCACAAGTGCTACTTTGGGCTGAGTAGGCAATTGAGAAGTAAAGTCCTCTCTCGTCGTACAAAGATCACACTCTATAAGTCACCCGTCATGCCTGTGCTGGTGTATGACGCGGAAGCATGGACAATGAAAGCATCTGATGAGGCGGCTCTTGGAGTTTTCGAGAGAAAGATTCTGCGAAATATTTACGGACCTTTACGCATTGGTGATGGCGAATATCGCAGACGATTTAACGATGAGCTGTATGAGCTGTACAACAATATAGACATAGATTTCATGTAGGCTTTACGTGATTACCTGCCAACGGCTTTAATCACGGTGCCCGAATTAGGCACAACGGATTAATTTTTGCATTAACCACTGCCCTGAACTGCAAGCACTTCAGTACCACCGGTTGCAATGCAACTCCACATTGAACCATTGCTGGTTCTACCCGCATTTAGGTATTAAACCGCAGCCACCACGATACTCGCCAAAGGGGCCGTACCCATGAACAGACCGGAGTAATGCTCGCCGGCGAGATTTGCTGGACTGGCTCAACTCACCCTGACCCACTTAACTGACTCAGCTCACACTAGAACGACTTACACGACTACTTCACTCCACATTCATACTCCGTCTTGCTCGTCTCACACGTCCTACTCGCCTCGCTCGTGGGCACCCTCCACATCTAGGAGCGGTGACACCACTCGCTCAGCTTTCGCAACGGATCGAATTGCTCAACTTGCGCACAACTTTTTCAACATTTCCAGCGGTTTCCACCACACATTTCCTTCAATTACAACTTATTTTCATCATTTTCTAGTCGTGTAAGCCATGCCAGTGTTTGCCTTGCCAGCCTTGCAAGCCTTGCTTGTGTCACCAGTTTTGCTCGTCTCGCCGACGAACACACTCCGGGGACGTCTGTTCCCCGTGGCACCATTTTTAAAGTCTTTGGTATGACTCTCGAAAGCCGTAGACTTCTTCCAGTTGAGCCTCCACCGACTCAGGACTGGTAGCCTTTAAATGGGGTAGACGGGGTTGTCAAGCCGGTACCCTGGAAATACCAAAGCACCCTGTCTTCCCTCCTGATTTCTCAAACCGGGCTTGGGACCGTCTAAGGCACAGTTGATATAGACATAGTGCAGCGAATTAAAATTCAGCTTCTGCGCTGACTTGGCCATGTCGTTCGAATGGACAGAAACGCTCCTGCTCTGAGAATATTCAACGCGGGCCGCGATGCTAGTAACAGAGGAAGAGGAAGGCCTCCTCTGCGTTGGAAAGGCCAGGTGGAGAAGGACTTGCCATTTCCAATTGGCGTCAGTTAGCACAGAAGAGAAATGACTGGCGTGCTGTTTTGGACTCGGCCAAAATCGCTTAGGCGGTTACAGCGCCAATAAAGAAGAAGAAGATTGAAGTTATTTTTGCTTCAAGTATTCTTGGAGTGTACATTATTGACATACTTTATGTTACTTTTCAAATAATCAGGCAAGTTTCCATCAATAATATTTTTAATAAACTTCATTGTATGGTAAAATAGCTGTTGTTTAATGCTCAACCAATTTAGAGTGGCCAACATATCTCTGATAGGTGTGTCATAGCGCTTAGTAAAGATGAACCTCATAGCTCGGTTTAGTTGTTTTTGTAATTTGTAAGTTTGACTATCTCTCGTTATAAAAAATATTGTTGGACAATAGATGAAATGAGGTTCGATTATAGATCTATAAACCATAGTATTGTATCTTCTACCTAAATATCTGCAGGTTCGTTGCATAAAGTATAATTTTTTGGCTATCTTTCCCACCGATATCGACTTTTATTCCTAAGTATTTGAATGTTCTAACTTTTTCAATTGCTTCGTTGTTTATATACAAATTCTGCAGCCCGCCGTCCTCAAGATTTCTCCTTGATATAACTATAAATTTGGTTTTATTAACGTTTAATTAAAGGCTGTTATTTAGGTAATTTTGTATCTTAGTAGATATTTCACTAGTATTATCTCCACTCAGCACAAGTAACGTATCATCAGCGAATAATATTATATCACAGTATTTTATGCAATCAGTAATGTTATTAATATAAATATTAAACAAAATGGGAGCTAGTACAGACCCTTGCTTCAGCCCAACTGATACATCTCCTTTATTTGAAACTGATAATCCAATTAATGTTCTTTGACTCCGATTCGAAATGAAATAAAGCAAATTTGTGTTATTTCACATACAATTGGGAAATAAAACAAATTTGCGTTATTGCCGTTTGTGTTATTGCAACCCCCCATTTAGTATACATATGCCTGAGCATGAAATTCCGATTAATAATTCACTTATTTATGTTTATTGATTTCAGTAACAGATCACGTTGATCCATTGGGACCACCCGCTGAGAGGCCACATACTGGAATGACTAGTAATTCTCAAGATCACGATTCTGATGAAGATGAGATTATTGCGGACAGTTTATTACCGATATAAATCAATAAACACCATAATATATATTAATAGTTATTTTATTATATTAAATGAAACATGTACTCTGGTCTAAGAAGCCTAAAAAGACTCAAATAGCCACATAGAATTATATATGTACCACTCTTGATAAGTTTTTAGAAACAGAGTGTACATTTCTAGTCGAACAAATGTTTGTATAATATTTATTTTTGAAGCGAGTTTTGAAGTTTGTCATATACCTTGTTTTATTCAACACATGGCGAATTTTTATAAGGTGGCATTGTTTCATCAGCTGTGAGCAGCGTTTGATTGTCAAAATTTTGTATTTCGCTAGTGAGTGAGTGAAAAGGTGAAAGTGTTTGTATTTTCTGTTGCCCTTTTTCATTCGGGGAAGAATAGCTGGAATTTGACAATGGCCCGCTAAAAGCAAAAACAAAATAAAAGTAATTTTTGTATTTGTTGAATCGATACCACCTTATATGTATTTGCCTTGATTCAACACATATTTCTTTCAAACGTTTAAGTGCTGAACACATTGAAAACGACGGGCTACGGACCACAGCTGTCAAATTATTTTAACACGTAATCTTATGTGCAAAATTATTTTGGACTTAAAGCAGCTACACTACGACTGCCGTTGCGGCCAGTTTAAATATATTTCTATTTTCCATTGACAGTTATAATTGCACGGCTATACTCAATGCCGACTCTTGCGTTCTCGTTCGCGCACACTGGACAACGTGAGCAACCCATGTGCGAAATGCGGTAACCAATCCGACTGGAGCCTTGGCACGGCCGAAAGAGAGGGAGATTCGGTGGGGCCACCCGACTTATTCGGTTTAAAGGCCCACTGAACTCTGCATCGTCTGTTCACAGGTAAGTGCGGCTGCAAGCGGGTGTCTGTCTAGGAGCAAGCGGCTCGCTACATAAACGTGTAGTTGTTTGCGAAACCACCCCCACGCCACGTAAAAACAACTTCCAGCGAAGAAATAAAACAAATCCTCGGATGAGACGTCGCCTATGATGACGACCACGGCAAACGTTTAAAGGACTACAATTTAAGGGCATGCACCTGGACCCTTAATGGGGAAGGTGCCTCTGCCCTACTCACAGTGGGCTGAAATTGGCAGGTGGGGACTTAGGTCTTTAAATGTGTATTTTCGAAATCTATGATCCACTGTCATAATTTTATGCTATATAGAGTAAAGAATTTCCTGTTTCAAAACAAAAAAAACAGCAATTTCAACTGATGAAGCCTTGGGCTTGGATTTATCACATGTTGTCTAAGTGGCAATACATAACTTAAAGAAAAAGTGTGCATGAAAAAATTTAGAATCTACTCCCGTCATACTACAAAATCCAAGAAGCCAAGCAGGAATTTATCCACCGTAAAGTGATGTAACATTAACGAAAGCCAGCGCTAAAGTGAAGTTGCAGTCACTTTTGAATTTAACATTACTGAGGTTGTTAAAGGGGTTTTGATGGTGCTTCAAATCAAGCCAATTAATAATGGATATTTCGAAAATGATTCTAGCATTTTTATGGGAAGCTTAGTACCCATTAATAATAATTTGTACAAGAAAACAAATTGACTATCACTCAAGAAAAACGCAGAGCCCAAAATATTCCTTAACAGATTAAAGATACTTTTTTATTATACTTTTAGTGTAAATAGTACATACTAATCATGTATGTATTATTTACAGATGTACTAAGATTTCCTTCTATACACATCTGAATAAGCATCTCAAATTGTCACATGAGCTTCAAACTATTTTATATTCTTCGATCTTTAAATTCTAAGATTCCTTAGCAATTTTAGAAAAGTTAATTTAAACTTTTTGTGAACAGTTGTTGGGTAAAATTCCAAGAGGAGTGTCAGGAAGCTGCAGAGAAAAAAGATGCCGCCTACAGGGCCTCGCTGCGATCGGGCGCAACGCGCGCAATGTGGGACAGCTTTAGGTATCTGAAGAGAGAAGCAGTATGAAGAGAGAGGCCAAAATAAGTGAGTGCGAAGAGCTTGAAATGCTGGCCGACAGGAAGAATTCCCGAAAATTTTACCAGAGAGTTACAGAAGGTTTGAAGACCAGGGCGTACTCCTGTAAGAACAAAAATGGCGACCTAATTACCGATTTTCTGAACGTACTTAAATTATGGAGAGAGCACTTTTCCACCCAACTGAATCCTAGCAGCACGGAAAGTTGTGGAGAAGAAGAACCCGAACCCCCAGTCGATGATGACGGACTCGATATTCCTCTGCCTGACTATGACGAGGTACGAACAGCATTAATTAATCCCAACGGTTTTTACCCTCCATTCCCGCCCAACCGACAGGAGGGGCGCAGTCCGCATGACGTACGGAACGTTTTCTTTTTGGTGCCCAGTCGTGGAAACACGAGCTTGTTAAGTGTCGAGATCTAAAACTATTCGGCAACAGAATCAAATTCATCAGTTGATTGGATATGCAAAATATAGTATTTCAATTATTGAGAATGGAAATGATAGTTGTCTTTATAGAAAAAATCGAGTCCGGTATGTCAAACGTGCTGGAATGAGAGTTAAAATCTTGACATAAACCACGGAATGATTCGTTTGGTTTAAAATTAATTTTGCATGGCTTCAAAAATAGAGGTCAAAATTGTCTTGACACTCGGGAGGGAACATTAAAATTTACCTCAACCAGAAGGGCCGGGCTATTAATCAAGCCTGTCATTAATTTTACCATAAATATTATACCTAGGATTTCTCTACGACTTGCGAGTGTAGGCAAATTTATAAGCTTTAGACGACTAGTGTAAGGGAGGAGATTGTAGTCCGAATCCCAGTTAAAATCTCGCAATGCCAAAAGCAGGAATAGTTTTTTAATTGATTTAATCGTATCTGAATGAACTTGGTACCGGGGATTCCAAACAGTTGATCCATATTCTAGTATAGGTCTAACTAAAGTGGTAAAAAGAGCTTTGGTAACATAAGGATCTTTGAACTCTTTTGACCAGCGCTTTAAAAATGCAAAAACGCCTTTGTCTTCATTGACTGTAGTATTAATATTAAGGTCGAAATTGAGTTTGGAATCCATTGTGACCAGCGTTGCCACAGACAATTTTTGTTTCCAACCAACCAAAACCTACCAAACATTTAATTAAATTTAAATTAATTTAATTTAAAACAAATTAGCTGCGTATAACGATTAATTTTGCTATACAGACTTATCCATATGTACATATGTTTCTTTACACATACATACATATCGTAACTAGATGCGAATAAAGACGGGAGCTCAAAAGTTGATAGCGAAAAAAGAGGCGTAAAAAAATTTTCTGTGAAGAAAGACTCTTAACATAGGTGACGGCAAATAAAGCCGCGTTAACCCCTTTGATAGTGAAGAAAGTCCCATAAACTTATGTCCGCTGTCAACAATATTTTCGAGTGCAACAGTATTCCCCAGAACTCCCCAAAGAGTTTTTCCTAGGCTATTTAAAAAGCTCAGCACTTTGGATGAGGCCATGTTCCAAATTTTAGATGGAGAAGGCAATCGTTCTCCAAGGTGTATCAATCTACGATTCATGCTTCGTGTACAGGCACATACAATATATTCTGGAGTTTCTTTCACCAGCCGACTAACCGTACAGTCCGTCTCTACAGAAAGACCCATTTAATTAAAACCGTACGTTAACTTGCAGTGTGCTGTCAGGTTGCCAGAAAGAGTTCTAAGTTCAAGGTGTCTTTTGAAGTTCCTGCTGGAAAGAGTTATGCATATATTTGATTGTCTTATTCCCTTTGACTTCCGCCAGTAGGCAGCAATTTGAGATTATTCCCAGCTAGCTCCTAAGTAGGTCTGCAGTGTATCCTTTAGATGTACCACAGAAAGGCTGGGGACCATGCAAACGCATTTGAGCTTCACGCTTTGCGAGACAGTCAGCCCCTCGTTGCCTTCAAACCCTTCATGCGTGACGCTATTGTGGGCTCGCAGGTGGTTCAGGAGTTTACAAGCCTTGATGCCGTTTTAAAAGACTCTAAGGCCATTAACGCTGCCTGAATGTCCGACATAATATTTATTCTGGCCTCATTCGCCTTCTACGATGACATTCGCGAACACAGACTTCGATTGGGAAGACTTCCGCCTGAAATATGGTTGAGTACGAGCCCATTGGCAGACTTTTCTGGAATCTTGATCCAAGAACGCCATAAATTATATCGCTAAAGGTGAAAAGGTGCCAAGTCCATTTTTTTTTCAAAGTTTAGTTTTTGATGCAGAATGACAGGTAATACGAAACTACATCGATTTTTCGTTTCTCCAGAAAAATGTCTAAAAATGGACTTGGCACCTTTTCATCCTTAGGTCACGATATATGGATGCCCGTATTGCATATTGGCAATAATAAGGTATACGTTTGTACTTAGGAATCAGGTATATTTACATGTTTGCGGCCGCCATTATACGAACGCCCCGGTGAAATATTTGTGTAAAAAAGTTTGCTAAAATATTTGAAGATACGTACATATTTTCTATTTTTCGCAAATGACTATTACTCATTGTCCCGAAACCTACCAAAATCCAATCAAGCCTACCAAACTACCAAATGGAAAAAAAACCCACCAGTTTTGGTAGGAAAAGCCCATGTTTGGCAACACTGATTGTGACACCAAGATCGACAAAATTGGATACCTGCTCCAGATTATAATTTGAAATTGAATAAACAGCTGGTTGGACTGCCCTTCGAGAGAAACACATTACTTTACATTTTTTAAGGTTAAGTGGCATATAATTTACATTACACCAACTAACCACGTTGCTCAGATCCGCTTGTAACAAAGACCTTTCTTCGATAGAGAACAATGTTTTAAAAAGTTTCACATCATCGGCATACATTAAAATTTTAGAATATTTTATTTTAGAAGAAATATCATTAATGAATATCAGGAACAGAATCGGACCAAGGTGGCTTCCCTGAGGAACTCCTGAAGAAGCTCTAATTATGTTGGAAGAACAATTTTTAAAATAACTCTTTGTTTTCTATCAGAGAGATAAGAAGAGATCCATTGAAAAAGACTGTGCTGAAAGCCTGTTAGGTCGAGTTTACGGATGAGTAATGGGACCAACTATTTCATTGCTCAAAGAAGTACAGGTTAGGTTGCCGATTACGAAATATCAAATTCGGCTAATCTCGATCCCTGAGAGCTCAGTGTTTGTTCAGAAGTGCGAGCCAAATCTTAGCCTCGCGTAGGTTGGACAGTCTAAAAGAAAGTGTGCAGATGATTCCACTTCATCTTCCTCTTGACAGCTGATAAAAAAGGACAATTGAAGTTCCTAGTCTCACCGCATGAATACCAATCGCACAATGGCCTGTCAGAACCCACATAACTATCCCTTGTTGCATGTGTTTTAAAGTGCCCTATAAAAATATTTGCTGCAGCAGAGAAACGTCTAATTTTCATTTTTTATGTCACAAAAGGACCCGGTTTCCCTTAGCCCAATAGCCGGTGCCGGTTTCAATATATGTATGTTAAGCGTGGTTCCTAATGATCACCTAATTCCTATTTTACAAGTGTAGCCTTCTCGAGTCAGTTCCACCAGATAACGGCTCCTTAAACAATGTAGGCTTTAATCTGGTTTCCTAGAGCTAATGAATTAATTTGGGCGAGAGCCCTCACATTTTACCGATAGCCCCCCTACAGCAGTACAAGGCAACCGAAAACTTTCTTACCCTTTCCACAATATTAGGCTTCCACGACAGCCGTTACCTGGTTCAGGTAACTTTGAGCCAGATCAAAAAGGGTGTATAGAAATCGTCCCTTAACCAAAAGTTTCACATCATCTACATAAGCGATCACCCGACAGCCCACTTTTTCCAGTTTCTCTAGAAGGTCGTTTACAGCCGCAATCCAGAGCAGGGGAGAGAGAACACCAACTTGTGGAGTGCTCCTAATGACTCTGCACTGAGTGCAGGCGCTGTCCCACTCCGATGCGACTGTTCTGTCAAGAAGTATTTAAGCTGTAGATAAGCCTTATTCGGTTGGTTTCAACCTCTAGATTATGAATATACTTAACTATTGCCTCTGGAGTGACATTGTTGAAGGCCCCTCTTATGCGTGAAGGGTTCTTCTGACCACTTAACCAATGTGTGCAGAGCGGTATTCACCGACCTTTTCTTGTAAAATGCCCTTGAAAGACAGTCACGAGGCATCGCGTTTCTTATGTGTAGGTCTATCAGTCTCTCTAGCTTGTTTAGCAAAAACGAAGAGAGACTGATTGGCCTAAAATACCTAGGTGAAGCATATGCGGCCTTCAGGATGAACGCAACACTGACTTCGAAGCCTTGGGGATGGACCCGGTTCTCACGCAGTTCGCATAAATAGGATCCAACTAATTGCATCACATCTTCAGAGGCATTTGCAGCTGCGCAGGTATGATGCCATCGGTCCCCGGCACGCAAGTCTTTTTCAGGTGTATTTTTTCTTAGGCTTTGTATAAAAAAATACAAAAAAAAAAAACCTGTATAAGGTTGGTCGAATGAATGGCCGTCCTAGTCACCAGTTCCGAGTCTATTCGATTTTTGAGTATGAGCCCTTATGTCGAACAAAAGCGGGAGTATAAGGGACTCAAAATGGACAAAATTTGCCTATTGTTACAGAAGATATGGAATAAATTAACTGACGAAAACCTGCGTGCCAAATGAACTTTACTCTCAAAGTTTACACTGCTGGCAAATGTAAACAAGGATCAAAATTTGAAAACTAATTAATACAATTAAAGTAAAATCTGTGGAAAATTAACAACAAAATACTTTTTTGGCAAAATCTATAAAGGACCCTTTTATTTCTCAAAAAAATCTGGGTAACAGTTATTCGTCGCCACGCTGTATATTTATACATTTGTATGTGCATAAGTATAAGAACAGCGTAATTGCCCAGTAGAAATTTTATGCATACGACATTGCTGTTGGTGGCATAAGCTTGCTGCTGTGTATACATGCCAGTATAAATGAATCTTCATTTCCATTTTCCGCGCGGTTTCTCAGAGCGTATGCGTACCTTAATCATACACTTGTACTACTGCTGTATGCATATGGTTGTATTAATGTTTCAATCATACAAAAATGTAATAATGGGACAGTATTAAAGCATTCTTACAAGATATCACGATTGAGAGAATACAAAGGTTGCGCCGATCTCGGACCGCTATTCCTCTCTTAACGAATTTGACAGAATCGCTGTTTGCATGACGTCACACTGGTGCAACTTGTTTACGTTTTCCTTGCAACATTTTTTCTTCTTCTTCCATTCTTGCTCACGTTTTGGCATTTCTCTCTCGCAATTGCACCAGTGTGACGTCACACACAAGTTATTCTCAAAAATCCTCTCCGATCGGCGCAATCTTGTATTCTATCATTCTTGACAAGATATGTATCCCCATATGTAAATGTACAAGACTGAAAATATTACAAAAATTCCACTTCAAATTTATCAAGAAATGTACTTAAAACAACGACAACGTACATTCGCTTGCAATTCGCTAGAATTTGAATTTATTCGTTTAAATTCATGACTACGCATGAGTTGTTCACACTAATTCACTCTTATAGCAAGCATTCTTCATGAATGCATACAACCGATTTCTACTGGGTGTTTCACTACGTTTTGAAAATGCATACGTTTGTAAGTATGGTTATCTATACATATAATAAAATTGTAACAGGTCGATGTCTGTACATTATAGATATTAAAGAAAAATTAATGTGGGGGATCTTTATTAGAGCACCAGAAGCCAAATCAACCATTATTAGAATTTTTGTCTGTCTGTCTGTCTGTCTGTCTGTATGTTTGTTCGCGCATCACTCGAAAACGAATGCATGGATTTGAATGCAGTTTTCACCGATGTATTGCTAGAGGTCTAACTTAAAATACAGGATGAAAAAATTAGAGAGTTGCCACCTGTTTGAAAATTGGTGTTTAAGTAAATTGATAAGAAAAAATAAATATTGCAATATGGGTATCAAAAGAAAGAGGCTGAAGAAGGCTTACAGCCAAAAATATTTTTTTAGAGTTGCCACCTGTTTAAAAATTTACATTTAATTTAATTTATAAGATAAATTGAATATTGCAATATGGGTGTCAAACTGAAGGGGTTTAGGAAATGTTATTGCCGAAAATATTTTTAGGGAGGGTTGCCACCTGTTTGAAAAATTTTATTGTATTAAATTGATAAAATAAATGAAATATATATCTACGTCTATACATATAATAAAATTGTAACAGGTCAATGTCTGTACCTTATA
>NW_023458949.1:86467-87825 GCF_013731165.1 Rhagoletis pomonella
CATTACGACTAATTAATTTTAATCGTCGAACGCGATTAACATTTTAACCGTTAATTTGTAATCGTTAATCAGATTAACAGTTTGCCAACACTGTGTGAAATCATGTTCATATTCACGGAGGAAATTGAACGTTTTTGGTAAAGAGGCGTAGCACCTCCCATACTGACTGAAAGTTTCATATTGCATATCTCTTCAAATGTTTGGGGTAAAGCACTCAAGCTTGGTATGGAAATACATATGTATGTATGCATGTGAAACTAATACCATACTCATGTAGAACAAGTAAGAAAGTCTAAGTTCGGGCGGGGCCGAACATTAAATACCCGGCGCAAGTATTACATATATGCCTTTTAACCTTTCCGAAAGCTACCGCTACATGGTAAGCCGGGGCGTATCAATTTTGAATAAATTAGCGTCCTTAAATTTCGAAATATTGACGTTTCGAGCATTTCTAAAATTTACCGTTATATGAAAAGCCGTGATTTTAGTCCGATTTCAATAATTTTGAACGGTTTGCTTTTATGTGGCAAGCACAATAACCATACCGAGTTTGGTACAAATTGGTAGAACGGTTGCCGAGATACATATATGTGATCATAAGTGGGCGGTGCCACGCCCATTTTCCAAAATTTTATGATAAGCGTATTTCCTGATAAAGAATTGTTGCAAGCATCAATTTTGAATAAATTAGCTTCAATATTTACGGATTTATCGAAGATTTCGTATTTCTCCAAATTACCGTTATATGGGATGTGGGCGAGGTTATTGTCCGATTTTTAAAATTTTCGGCGGTATGGTATCCTGTACCAAGGCCAATAACTGTGCCAAGTGTGGAAGAAATCGGTGCAGCGGTTGCCAAGATATACACATGTAACCATAAGTGGGCGTGGCTACGCCCATTTTCAAAAAAATGTTAATATTCTTATTTTTCGTCTAAAAGTTATTGTAAATATCAATTTTGAGTGAATAATCTTCAGTAGTTACTAAAATATCGCAGTTTTCGTATTTCTGAAAATTACCGTTATATGGGAGGTAGGCGTGGTTATTGTCCGATTTTGCCCATTTTCAATACCATCCGTCCTACGCCCGAAAGAAGTACACGTACCAAGTTTCGTTAAGATATCTTAATTTTTACTCGAGTTATCGTGTGCACAGGCGGACGGACAGACGGACGGACGGACGGACAGACAGTCACCGCTTAATCGATTTCTCTTTTCATCCTGATCATTTATGTATACATTTGTCTATATCTATCTCGATTCGTTTTGCCTGTTACAAACAACCGTTATGTGAACAAAGTTATAATACCCTTGTGCACAAGTGCGCTCGGGTATAAAAATTAGAGTTATGGGAAAAGG
>NW_023458950.1:0-53608 GCF_013731165.1 Rhagoletis pomonella
CCACCATGCGTACTTATAAAAATCAAAAAAAGAAGAAAAATTACAATCGATTATTGCCCACTGGAAATTTATTCTCCTAATATTCCTGAGAAGGACAACTAAAAGATGGTGACTTTTAGGGTGAAAGATTTTCGTTTCAGTGGCTCCTACGTATTTAATATCATTGGGCTAGTCAAAGAACTTAATAACCGGGTCGTCTACATATAAGGCAAGGACAATTCGAGCGTACTATGTACAGTGGTATTAAATTTATTTACTTAATTGACTAAAAACTTATTGGACATAAATTATTTTAGTAAAATATTTTACATAAGTAAATATATGGAAACCATATACTGGTAGATTTAGTGGAAAATATGCAATTATTCATTACGGTTACTCATACGCCCCGGCAAATGGTGAATGCCGGTTTCATGAAGGTGTAGCAAAATGCAGGCTTGCTTTGTAGGCCTTGCCTACTTTCGTTTTGTTTTTGATTTACTTTGGAAGTTTGTTTGGATTAATGGCAGCTTTGCATGCTGCCAAAGCAAGCAGCTGTGTGAGCGAAAAGTCAACGTCTCTTCCCTTAATATTAGGAACTATTTATTGTTGTTTTTAAGCGCAAACAAGTGAAGTATTTAGTATTTAGTATAAAATATTATTTAGTATTTTTGTCAGTTCTGAATGCCAGCCGTTTGTCGGGGCGTATGAGTGACGTTTTGACGCATATGTAATGAAAAATTGTAAATGTTCTATTAAATGCATCATTAAATTTATTGATATGATTTCCATTTACTGCATCTTACGAAAATGATAGTTGTATATTAGCGTGGGCTGAAAATCCGCTTTTTTTAAATTTTGATTGGTAATAGCAAAAATATGGTTCATTATGCTCATAGAACAATTTTTGGCCAATATCTTAGGCTTGCCCAAGTGCATCAAATGTGCTCAAAAAATAAAAATGAATAAATATATTAACTAATATTTTTTTTCTAAAATTGCAGGTATCTTCGAAAGTATTAGTCCTACATAATTTGGTATATAGACCTTTTTTGTAGAGATTCGAAGTAAGCTAAGAATTTTTTTTTTGCACTTGAACTTTGATGGACTTGAGCGAGCTAACATATTGACAAAAAATTTTCATCTTTCACATAGATGGAGTTAAATCATTTGGTTGAAGGGGGCAGCGCAGTAACACTGGACAAGTACGAAAAGTAACAGACAGCTTATGCACGAATTATTTAATAATTGTTAAATCATTTCTTACGGGCCACTGAAGCTTAAAGCTTAGAATTCAAATTTCAAGCAAAATCACAAGAAATATTTTTCATTATTTCTGCTGCTTTAAAAAGCAATTTGCTTTTGCTGTAGATTTTCTTGAAGAAATAAATACACCAGCATTTTTTTCTTGAGAGATGCGAATTGATTTAAGAAATTCTGATGATTTCTTGAGCCAGCGCCCTTAAAGAAATATTTGCCAATCTTGTGAGTTGTTTAATTCGATTAGTGCAGGTTTTTTTCACGAGAAGCAAGAAAACACAGAGCATATTATAAACATCCTATGTTGACTTCTTTGCTAATTCAAAAAAAATTTGTTGTCCCTTCGATGGCTAGGCTCTTTAAAAGCGAAGATGTGAAAGCTTGTACCTTGGGAAGCGAAAAATAAATTTCAAACTGATGCTGCTGGTTAGACTTTTCCAGCTGTTAATCCAATAGTCCTACTTTTAAAGACGCTCCATTTGTTGGTAAGCTTTGTGTGTAAATTATATTAAAGAGTAAAATTTTACCCACCCAGATTTTAAAATTTCCTCAACGGAACCCATGCTCCTCCACAATATTGAGTTTTCCGAAATGATTTTGTGCCAGAAGACCGCAGCACTGTTTCGCAGTCGCTTTATCTTTGTCAGCAGGCAACCACATTATATTACATACCCCCCCATAGATGAAAACAATGCCTACAGACTCATTCAATAGCTTACGCTGACAGATTTTCCTCTATTCAACGCGCCAAGCGTACTCATGCGTATCATACGAGTATGTGTGAATGTCGTACTCTATGCCTCGTCTAGCATCACTTCGTCGAATTGGTCCCGTAAAACTTTGCTTTCTTCCTTCCTAATTAATATTAATTGGTAATGCTGTTGTTGTTGTCACTGCTGTTTTGTGAAAAGTCGTACTCTTCATTACCACACATGCACACATTGCGAGCATAGAAAATAGTCGTGCGCACACAAGCGCATTGAACTTTGGCTCACACCGTTTTGTAACAGTTATACTAGGCCTCTTTTGTTTCATATGCCATACAGTCACATCCTTCGGTTGATGGGCATCCTAATGAGCGGTTCCGTTGTAGTGTAATATGTACACAAGCGTGTAAGTGGATATGGGCGTTATATGTATGTATGTGTCTGTCGTTGTGTGGGTTAGAGAAATCTTTTCATTGCGCTTAACTATAACCTTTCAGTTGCATACATTCTCGTATGTGCGTACATGCATACCTACATATTTACAAGGGAGTATTTTTAAGAATAGAGTCATGCAATGTTTAGAAATTTACCTAAATTAACAACTAAAGACTCGAAATTGATGTTAATTTAGTTGTAAATAATATTTAAGCTGTAATTAATTTAGATTTTCGTTGGACCTGCCAAGCTTTTAGTGCTACTTTGGAGCATAGATATGTGTGCATCTCGTAGATATATCATATTTAGTACGTATGTACCAGACAACAGCATGAGTTTACTCACTTCCAATTAAATAGTATGAACTCATTGCTGTGAACTGTATAAGGGTAGTGAGAAAGACCGTACAAACAGTGAGATCCATAGTTAGTTTTGAAATCAATGTTTAGCTGCAGTGTACTAATTTGATTTCAAATGTGTCATTGATATACTCTTTCCAAATCAAGTCAAACGAGTGAAAAACGCTGTTATGAAAAGCAAGTCGAGCAATCGAATTACACTCATTGACTTCAAACAATTAGTAGAGAACAGGGTACGAAAATAAACTGTACAAAACAATTCCCATTTGCTCATCGATCATCATATCATTTGTGGTTTTGTACAGTTTTGTAAATAGTCAGAAACAAATTGTAAGATTCACTGTCATTTTCCCCAACGAGAAACGTTTGCTTTTCGTTTGTGACAATTGTACCATAGGGTACGTTTTATATGTATGCAAACGTTTCAATTACGTGAAAAATAATTTTTTCTGTAAATTTTCATATCCAATTCAATTAAAAAACATTTTTATTTTTTTGATTCATTGCAGCCATTCGTTTTGTATTTGTTTATTGCAAATATGTACATACATAAAAATATTTTCCCTGCACGATTCATTTCGTTTGTTGTTTCGTCTGTAACTACTAAACTACTGTAGTGTACTATCGCCAAAGTGAACTCAGCCGTTTTGTTTCGTATTGTACCGAACTGTTAAAGTAATAAACGAAACGAAATAGTAACGTACAATATAGTTTATTTTCGTACACTGGAAGAGAATACGACAATTTTGAAAAAAATGGATATTGAAGAAGTATTTTTTTAAATATATTAGTTTTACTAAATTATTTAATTATGCACCTGACGTACATTTATATAACTAGTCTGGAAAAGAAATGCATTGTAACCGCAGAAAACATCGTCTTTATAAGGGACTTGAAAAATAAGTTGCTTTATTATTCAAAAACAGTTGCTGTTGAAAACTTAACAGATTTGCACAAAATTGTGCATTTTTTATACCCACCAACAAAAGAGCTCAAGAATTTTACCGAATCTGAGCAAAGGTACACAAAAGAGAAATGTTTACAAATTATGAGAACGTTAACTGAGAATTTTGACAGTACAACGGAACCACAAATTTCGGATACACCTTTCTTACCTTCAGACAACTTTGAGCTGTTTTCAGGTCTTCTTAAACAACCTACCTTTGTGAGCAGAACTGATAGAGCTACTGCAGAGCTGCGGCGATATGCAAATATTGAGGTATATTTTCATATGGACTACGATATAATTACTTGGTGGGAGATACACAAAAGCGAAATGTCGCTGCTGCATAAACTCAGTCGTAGAGTAATAGCCACTCCTTCAACTAGCGCATCGTCAGAAAGAGTTTTTTCTACTGCTGGAAATGTTATTTCTGACAAAAGATGCCACCTTTTGTCAGATGATGATGCCCTTAATCAGTTGATACTTTTGCATTATCATATGCAGTTAGGAAAGCAATGAAATTAAAAAAAAATTGTCTTTACAAATTGTTTTTCTTTGATACTTTCATTACAGCAGTTATGGCATGCACTTGTTTTTCCAATCAAGCACTTGTTATTTGAATCGAGCACTTGATAGTGTGAATTACTCACTCAACTGACAATATTTTTTCAATGCTATCGCCCGTTATGTTTGGAAATAAATGAGTGCGAGTGTGTGCAGATGTGAAAAGAAAGCGAGTGACTTAAAATGTAATTTGAGTGTATCCATGCAGATCTCTGGTATGTACATTAGGGTGCCCGAGAACATGGGAAATTCCTTATGCATACCCACTAAAATTGTTCTCTTCGTCCTAGATGGTTTTCGCTAAGTGGACTTTGGCTTATTATATAGTCTGAATAGTTAAGAGCTACGGTGTCCAGTAGTGATGCACAGAACCGAGAATTCGGAACCGGGTTCTTTAGAGAACCGACCGGGCCGGTCTCGAAACTCGTTTCCAAAAGAACCGAAAAACGGTTCCGAAAGAACCAAAACTCGACTCTAAAGGAACCCAAAAACGGTTTCGGAAGAACCGCAGCTCGTTTCGAAAAGAACAGAAAATGGTTCCGGAAGAACCGAAACTCGCTTCCAGAAGAACGGGAAAACGGTTTCGGAAGAACTGAAACTCGATTCCCAAAAAACTGAAAAACGATTCCGGACAAACCGAAACTCGGTTTCAAAGGAATCGAAAAACGGTTCCGGAATAACCGAAACTCGTTTCGAAAATAACTGAAAATGCTTCCGGATGAACCGAGACTCGAACAAGAAGAACCGGAAAATTATTCCAGAATAACCGAAATATAAGTAAAATGAACTGAAAAGACATTCCGAAAAAGGCGAAAACGCATCTTACACAAACGAAAATATATATGAAGATACCTGCCCGAAATTCGCGTTAGATATATATTATAGTGTTCTAAGTTAACCTACGTAATATGGAGTTCCGACATTTATTTATGTTTTCGAATTTGATGTTATCCTAGTTTTTTCATGTTTTTAAATGGAAACATTACTTCGTTTCAAATAAAATACTAATGTGCGTTTTTAAATTTAATTTTATGCACATATTTTATTTTTATAAAACTTTTGGTCATAAATATCAACTAAGGAATAAATGTAATATATTTATTTATTGTCTTTATAAAAAAATATAAAAAATTTTATTTTATGAAAACAATTTATAAAATCTTTTGTTGAGCTATTTTTATAGGAACTATTTCCATTATCACTTTTTTGAGAACCGGAACCGGTCCAAATTTGCGATCCTATTTGGAACCGAACTCGACAGAATCAGACCTTTTTTGTCCTTCAGTTACTCCGCTTTCTCAGTGCAGCTGAAACTCGTCATCTGCAAGGGCGGTGTTAGAACTCCATTGAAGGCTTGTTGCCAATCTGTATAATGTTCGGTTCAGTGCTTGTGCGATTGAGGTCTAGATATCGTCCATAATTTCGCAGAAAGCATATAACGTGACTCTGCTTACAGCAAAGATAAATAAATACATACATACATAACTAACTACATATATACCCTGACCGGTAGCATTAACGCTTAACTATGAAGATGGTGTTCAGGCAACTTGAGAAGGCATTTACTTGTTACGCTATCTCAGATCTTCAGCTTCATAAGTTGCATTTTACTAGTCCCTAGTTAGCAAACTGACGCAGTGTAATTTAGAACCAGTCGCCAATTGCCCTGTATCTTGTCAAAAACATTTATTTTTATTTTACCCAACTACTGCTGGCGAACGAATTGAGTGCCTTTTTAAAGCTTTGTACTTAAACTATTCACAAATGCGAGAAGGGACGGAGAGGTGAACATTTACTTTCCAGAACAGGTAATCAATGTCATGCAGTAGCAAAAGAGAGCAATCATCAGCGTCATGAAGATGAATAATTGAACAAAATTTCTTGGACACCCTAATGTATATACATATATGCATAGGAAAATGTGCTTGCGCATATTTGTTTGTGTAAGTAATGAACAAATTGTAGAAATAACTTAAGTATTAAAGTGCTTAAGAGGTTTGTTGCATTAACTACTAGGTAAGTTCTATATAAATTTGCTTAATAAACACAAAGAGAAATTTTCCATTTACTTGAATGCAAATCATAAGGAAATATACTGAAAGTATGGAAAACATAGGTGTTATTCGTGTTAAAGTTGCCTCAAAATTAGTACGTAACTGACATATACTGAGAATATAGTAAAGTTCATATATGTATGTGTACTGATGTTTTATTTGGAGGTCATCGTTGATATCTTCTATTCATGCATCATGCATGGCTTGCCAGTTAAAAGTCTATGGAAAACTACATCCGTGTAAAAGAATAGTGTAACGGCTGCAAGCTGAAATGCGTTTGATTTACCTGAAATTTTTACATAACGTTCGCACAGCAATGCTTTAAATTTCAGAAAACATCAACTTCTTGAAATTTACTCTGCAAATGGTCGCAAACTCTCAATTTGGTATGTCCAATGCATTAAGGATCTTTCTCTGCTACCACCAGGTGGCGAGTCAACAAGTCTGGAGCGGTTATTAGAACCTGGAAACGTACATCGCGTATGAGCAACATTATCATCTCGTCTGGGTAACTCATTGGACATGTACGTGCGTTCGATATAAAATTTTCCATGATAAATGGTAGACCGAATATGGATCTGTCATTTTTTATTTTTGAAAACTGATTTCAGATTCATAGTCCTGGATAGCATATCAAGATTTTGTATGACAACAATGAAAATAAATTAGCTTGAATTAATTGTTTTTTTTTTGTTTTAATTTTTCGTTAAATTAAAAATAAAAGAAATCTACTTTGTCGTTAACTAATAATTTTAATAACTATTTGTTTTCGAGTCGGTTCTCGATGCATTATCGGTGGAAAAACTACGATTTCAAGAACATTGCCGTCTTCATTAATTCGAGAGAGAGGAAAAAGAAAACCTGACACCGACCCGATAGTTTTTATTCGAAAAAATATTGCGAACATTTCAAAAACGAACATATTTTCATGTAAGTTTGTCGGGTGGATTGGGGATGCGTTTTGTCATAGGAAAAAATTGCTACATATACACAAAAAAAAAACTTCTCTTAATTGAAGAAAAACAGCAATCAAAATGAAGAAAAATGGGAATGAAACAGCACTAAAGGAGTTTTATCCTCTTTTCATGCCCAACATTGTTTCAAAATGATAGATTAAATCCACGGTCCCATATTTTCGTGTACGATTTTACACATTCCAAAGAAAAATTACCCATTCGGGAGAAGTTTTTACTCATTCGGAAGAATTTTCTACCTTAAAGTAAGGAAAGTTTTTCTTTGATCCAGAGATGGGTTTTTGGTTCAGTGTAGAGTCGGACAAACTAATAGAGTCGCGACATTTTGACAGTTTTCGCTATTTTGGTTTTGTTTGTTAAGTGTTTATTGTTTTTAATTGTTCATTATCTAAAAGAAACCACATAAATCTCTATTTCTAAAAAAAATTTCAAGCGTGCTTTGTATGCGGCAAATGTAAGGCAGCGCCAAAAAAAAAAATTACCAAAATTCAACGGTAAGTCCGTGCTACTTCGAACATGCACTTAGTTATACTAAAATTTAATGGGATAGAAAACTGCATAAATAATCAATTTTTTTTTTGTAAAGGATTTAGTTTAAAATTTTTTTAATTTTGGTGGGACTGTGTCAAATTTCAAATTTTGATAATACGCAAAATACGCCGAAATACGTAAACTTAAGTTTGAGTCCTAGATTGCGAATCTGTATTCTGTTTTTCTAGAGCAGGTAATTTCCCAAGTTATTTTAATTTTTATGAAAAAAATTAATCTTTATAATAAAAATTTGTCAAAATGTCGTTACTCAATAAATTTGTCCGACACTATTTATACATATGTATATGTAGTGAGGTTGCATTTTTTAAGTAAAATTACGAAAAGTTGATTTTGCCTTGTTGCAACTTATGTACGTATTTTCAAAATCGTTTTCAATGATTCTAATAAATAGTGCTTAAAATACTTTTGAAATGGACAAAAATTAACTAAATATAGGAATTCTTTTAAAAATTCAGTCATTGCCAAACGCATGGTACTTATTAACCGATTTCCAAAAAAGGAGGCGGATTTTTTTTTATGTATGTTACCGCATAACTTTGGACCACGTCAACCAATTGCGATAGTTATTTTTACATCGGAAAGGTAGTGTCTCAGAGGTGGTTCCATACTAATCTCGCTTAGATCCGATCACTGGATCATAAAATATATATATATATATATAATTTTTTTTATGAGAATTGAAGTCGGTTTTGTTTTTTGCTTAAAAATTACTTGTTAAATAATGTCAAACCTTATTTTCCCCGAACCGATAAGTTTTACGCATTTTCTATTCTATAAATATTTTCTAACGATTTCTACTGAAAAGCATTAAATAGTTTTTTTTCAATATTTCGGTGCAAAAAAAAATCGGTCATTAAGCTTTGCGACAAAAGTTTGTTTAGAGTTTTTTTTTATAAAAAAATGCTTGCTTGAGGAAGTGTCACACGATTGGACCTTTGCACAAAATTTGATGCCAATCGTATCCCAATCGTGACAGTGCTCAAATATTTTTGTGTTTTATCCCAATCATGACGAAAAATTTGTAAAAATTGTCCAATAGTAATTCGGTGTATTATACCAACCGTGTTACTACAAAAAAATTTTCGCAACATTTTGGTTTAATTTGTACCAATAATCCAATATAAAAAATGTGCAATTCTGTTTAAATGTGCCAATTGTGTGACTTCTGTCTTTCGAAAGAAAGCTGCCAGAATTGCCCTGTTGTAGTCAACTGTTACCAGGTTTTGGTATGCGTTTATGTAGCTACTCGACATATCCATCCCTCAATTTAAATCTCATTCTTCTATGTTAAGTATTTATGTTCATTTATTTTTTAATTTTGCCTACACTTCATATGCATTGTACGGGTATGTAACCTTTCGCAGGCCATTAAACTGCTTGTTGACAACCTGTAAACTAAAGCAGAGATCCTTAGAGGCCTAAGTTGTAAGGATAATGCGTGAAACCTCAAGTGTTTAGGCAAATACAATACAAGTACGTGCTTTTAAGTTGATGAATGTAATACAAAATTTCAAGAAAACTATTACATACAAATGAACATACATGTATGTATATATATGTATGAACATTAGACTGCATCACCAAAAACAGTTGCGGGTTTTCCGCTGGGATTACAAAATTTATTATATTTTAAGACGTCCACCAAAATATTTCGGAAAAATATTAAGATTTAAGCGAGCTGGACCGACTTGAATATACCTCCAAAAATAGAGTTTTTTATGAATAAAAATAGTTTCTTAAAAAAGTTTTGGAAAGAAGTCCTCTCAGATGACAAAACAGATTAGGCTTGAAAAATCTGCATACAAATATTTAAAAATCTTTTCAACGGAATCGGTCCAGCTCGCTTAAATCTTAATATCTTTCCGAAATATTTTGGTGGACGTCTTAAAATATAATAGATTTTATAATTCCAATGGAAAAAGAGCGCCCAGTTTTATTTTTTTTTTGTATGGGGAGTGACGCAGTCTAATGTATATATTTATATTGCGATATCAATGGGCACATGCATACATTGTGTTTTTGTAACATCTACACCAACCAACCAGCCTCCTACATTCAAATCGGATATGTTGAGTCGAATTTGAAAGACTGTTACAGAAAATGCTTGAAATAGGTACACTCAGAAAAAAGTCAGCCAAATATATTCCTCTCAACACATGATTTGGTAACTATAAACAAATAATGTAACTATAACCAAATCATGTGTTGATAAAAACATATTTAGTTGACGTAACTAAACTCTTTTCTCAGTGTATATTGCCCAGATAATAAAAGGAAACTCGCTTTGAATGCTAGCGAAGGAAACGCCATGACAAATCAGGCAACAGTGAGAGTGCGAATCGAATTAAGTTGTAGAAAAGTGTGTCGAAGACAACGGTGAACGCACATAAATAAGAAATCAACTTCGACGACTTCGAGCAATTTTATATGCATTAGGTTGTGCGAATCAGCGTGGGATGAAAAGAGGAAAAACGTGCAAAATGTGTTGACATATGTATTTGTTGTGCGTCAGGCTTTACACTGCTCATCAGCACAAGCAGTAGTAGAACACAAAACAATTCCTTTTGCTCGTATTGCTGTAAAAATCATAAAGGATGCTGGTTAGGGGCACGCGTTTGACAAATCCGTTTCCGTGATGTATTGGGTAGCGGCGAAGGCAAAAGGTGTGTGAGACATACTTACACCTACCCCTATTAACGTATTTAGGTTAAGATGTGACGTGAGTACGGTAAATGGAAAGTGTCATATTGTTTGACAGTTGAAGACGACTTTGTTGCCATACATATTAGGTATGAAGAAGAATACGTAAATAAAACAAAAAGTCACATATTTAAATACATATGTGTGTGCACTAGGGATGTTCATTTTTCAGCTTTTTCCGATCCCGGGATTTTCGGGTTGGCAATGTCACAATCCGTGATTCCGGGATTAGGCCCGGGATTTAGATATTCATTACTTTTCAACCACTTGAATCGGAAAAATATCTTCTATATTGTTTGAGAAGCTCTCCTACCATGAAATAAATAATAAATTTATTTAAAGTGGTGTTTTTATTTTTTCTCTCTGACCGCAGAATTTATTTTGAAGGACTATGTAATTTCAAACATGTGGGATAAAAGTATGGGTAACAAATGCAATAGGAAAATTAAAAAAAAATAAAATTTTTTGGATTCACAAGGATGAATAGGTAATTTTTAAGCTGACAAAGTTAGAAGAACGAAATGTGAAGATGTTATCGAGTTAATATATGCTCTTAACATATAACTTTTTTAAAAACAAATGTATGGTCGCCGCGAATAACGTTGCAACGATACAATTATAAGTTTTCAGGAATGGAAAAAACGTTTTTGAGGACGCACATAAAGTAATTTGACTTAGTTTCCCATTTTTCCGTGCAGGAGTCTTCAAAAAACTTGCCCATGAATTAAAATATATATCCTTATATATCTTTCAAGTCAAAAAAAGATTTACAAATTTGTAATTATGGAAAAAGGTTTTATATCCAAATCCCAATGGATGATAACACGTCTTTCCAGTAAGCCTAGCATCTTTTCTGGTGGCGCTTACAACCTTTTTCGACAAATGAATGTAATAAATATAACAATAAGGTTTCTTTGATTGTTCATCATAGGTCATTTGATAAAAATTGGAGAAATGCTTTTGAATAGGGAGAGAACAAGCGCAGTTGAAAATTTGGGGAATAAAAAACCAAAATTAATATTAACACAGCTCCTTCACTTACAACGTTTTTCCACATTACCGTTTCTGGTAATTTTTTTTAATACCCCTTTCCCATTTCTTCCTGAATAATCTTCCCCATTATTTATTACCCTCTTTTTTTTCATATCATTCCAATTTTCGAAATATACTTTACGTTTTTTACCATTACTGTACTTTTGCATTACGCTTGCTAATTCAAAAGTGGCCATGGTCACCTGCACTTAAAAGGTTTTTCCACTCACTACTTACTTTGAAGCGTAGGTTAATGTCCGGTTAATCTGCTGAAAAAACTAGTTTTGAGTAAATTGGCGCTTACAACGTTATTCGCGGCGACCATTTAAATATTGCGAAATTCTAAGGATAAAGTTTTAAAATGACATTTTCAATATTTACCAGCCCTGCTACGCCAGAAACTTGAATCTGTTTAAATCAAGGAATGAAACCGAAACCCAAACCGAAACCGTAACCGTTTAAAACCGTTTCGTTTTTCAAAACCGAAACCGAAACCGTAACCGTTATCTTGACCTGAATAGGAACGATACCGAAACCATTTCAATCACAGGTTTCAATCGGTTTCCAGAAATTTACAAAAATAATAAATAAAAATTTCTTTGAAATAAATGATTTATTTAACCAAAATCAGCAACATTTTGCTAAAATTCTTGTTAAGTAGTAAATAAGTATGGCAAGGTAACTTTTCGCAAAAATCTGCTGATGACTTTGTTGTTGTGAATCGAGGATCGATTAATTATATTTAAGTAGTTTCTTTCCCGTACGCAATGCGAGATCCCGCGTGTGCCCAAAATAGCCCAGAAATCATGCCTGTACTCAACAAAATGGTTAATAGAGAGCGAAAATTCGAGCGTATTCGATCGTAAGTGTATTCTTCTTCCTGCCCGAAACAGCCCGAAATTTTCTCCGAGTAAAAATGGATAAAGTGTCAAAGTGCCTATCAGCTGTATTGTGTTTACATGTTGCCTGCATTTACTTGGTGCTTTTAAGGGAAAGTGAATGGCCTGTTGATGTATTTTCAATCTATGTACTTAAAATCAAATTTGTGAAACCAAAATTCAATTTCCAAGTGTTTGCATTTAATACCATGTTCTGACCGACAACTAAAACATTTTTCCTTCATTTTCTTTTCATTTACAACCTTTAACTTTCATTCTTAATTTGCTTTGGCCAGGCAATTAACAATAAATCCGAAATGGCGTATTAAAGATGATAAAATATGACTTCCACTTCGATAAATAATCGAAAAAAACTAGTGAAGACACCGATTGGAATGAGTGGAAAGTGAGTTTTCAAGTAGTTTTCAGCGAAAACTGGTTTTCGTTTAACAGATTTTATATGGACGAAAACACAAGTTTTAGGTCGAAAACCAGTTTTAGCAACGAAAACATGTTTCCGATGTCGGTCAGAACATGGTATAAGTGACAAAAACAAGAACAACGTGAATCAGCTGTTTCTCGACTTGTGGGCACGAAATGTGGGTTTTTGCGTTTCCGTACTTCTGAACTTTGTTCCATATTTGAAAGAAAATGTTTCTCCTATTCTCTAATTACCAAATCCGGTCCGGGTTGTTAGGGAAAGAACCTAGTGTTGATATTATCAGTGAACTGTAATTTTCGATTTTCTTTCCTCAACGTTTAAGACATTGTGATTTAAATAATATCAACAAAATTTCTGTGAAAACCCGAAACCGGAACGAAACCGAAACCAAAACCGAAAAAAGTTTTGAAGAACGAAACCAAAACCGAAACCGAAACACTTGGCAAAACCGAAACCCAAACCGGAACGTTATTTTGAATCGGTTTCATTCCTTGGTTTAAATTCTACAGGATTTCCGCATTAATGTTATACCCATACTTCTCTTCACATTTCTCTGAATTTTTTAAATAATTTTTAAATTACTGACCTCAGAGTGAAAAGCTAAAAACGCTATTTTACTATATTTGGCCCATGGTTTCGCGAATATATTGATATTTGTGTTTAAAATTTACTATCGCGCGGTGTTATATGTGTAATGAGCTAGACATTTATAAAAAACTATTAGTTATTAGAAAATATATATGTATAGCCAATATTGGTCAGGAAAAGGAGTTGCTATTATTGCCATCAGTGCAAATTACAAATCCAAAAATCCCGGGATTACTTGCCAAGACCTTACTGGCCGTGACCTTAAAAAGTCCGAGATCGTGGGATCCCTGAATTAATATTCCTAGTGTACACATAGGACTTACAAACAGTGTAAGCATTTACAATACTTAGAAATGGGTTGATAATGAAATTAAATGAAATAGAATAAAGGTAATGGTTATAATTATGGTTAGGGCTATAGTTATGATTATGGTTTTGATTATGATTATGACTAAGGTTGTAGTTAGGGTTATAGCTAGATTTATAGTTATGATTATGGCTATGGTTATGTTTATGGTTAAGGTTATGGTTATATTTTGGATTATCAATCAAATGGCGTCGGCCGCTGTGTTGTAGTGGTAAGCAGTGCGCGCTTCCACTCCGCAACACCTGGGTTCAAGCCCTGGTCAAAGCAACATCGCAAAAAAAAATTAATAGAAAAAGGTTTTTTCGTAACAGCGGTCGTCCCTCGACAGGCAATGGAAAACCTCCGAGTGCATTTCTGCCATGAAAAACAGCTTCGCATAAAATTACAATCGCCGTTCGGAGTCGGCGTAAAACTGTAGGTCCCTCCGCTTTGTGTGACAACATCAAGGCGCACACCACAAATCGGAGGAGAAGCTCGGCCAAACACGAACATATGTGTAAGCGCCAATCTATTATTATTATTAATCAAATGGTTATGGTTATCGTTATGGTTATAGTTTTGATTATGGCTATGCTTATGTTTATGGTTATAGTTATGGTTACGGCTATCTTTATAGTTTAGACTCTGGATTTGGTAATGATTAAGGTTATAATTAGGGTTAGGGTTCGGATTATGGTTATGGTTTTTATTATGGCTATAGTAATAATTGTGGTTATGGTTATAGTTTTGATTATCGTTATCGTTATGGTTATAATTTTGGTTATGGTTGTGGTTATGGTTATGATTATGGCTTATAGAAGGAGTTTTGCAAATTCCCTTCGCTGAATGCCGTTTAGGTCATGTGCTTCTACGGTGACGGTGAAGCAAAGTCTGAGCACTGACCGAAGCAAACCATTGCTGGCTTTGAAAAGTGTTTCTTTGTCCTGCATAAGGCAGTAAGAAGACCTGCAATAATTCTTACATCATGCTTGTAATGTTAATGAGTGCTTTCGTTCTGCTTTATGATATTGACAGTAGGAAGGATATATGTATGTATCTTGTCTGTTACCCTATACATTTTACAGTAATATTGTTCTTACTTTTTAATTCAGATATACTGATTTCCTCTAACGAATCTCAAAGCCTGGCCGCTTACTGACGCCAATATTTAGTACTTAATTGCCTTATATTACTGACTGCTATGAGTTATAACAGCTGAAGGCATTCCCACACCAATTTTGTGGTGACTTCATGCGCTTGCAAAAGCAGGAGTGCCCACCAGCTGTCAAAATGTAAGTACTCGTACATTTATTTTAGTTTCATTGCGTAATAGATGCCAACATAGGCTTTTACTGTTCATAATTCACTGGAGCCTTAATTTTCCGCTCAGTTTTATTTATTAATAAAAATCAACGCGAAATTTAGCCCCTTGCAGCTTCCACTTTATTGTATTAAATTTCAAATGATCTATAAAATTGCATATCCAAAATTTTTCCAAAAGCTAAAAAAAAATGAATTCTGGCGGCATTTTTTTATAACATTAAAAATTTTTTTTGTGATTTTTTCCAAAAAGGAGAAGGTTATCAACTCGTCGAAATATTTTATTTATTTTTTGTCTGTATGTTACCGCAAAACTTTGGGCCATGTCAACCGATTTCGATAATTCTTTTCAATCGGAAAGGTAGTACCTCACAGGTAATTTGGTTTTGATGCGATCATTTCATAGTTAAAAAATTAACGGTAATCCTAAATTTGTATATGAGAATTGAAGTCGGTTTTGTTTTTTGTTTAAAAATAGCTCGTTATTATGAAACATTTATTAACTGAAACAGGAGAATCGATTTTAATCCAGTGAAGGCTCCAGTGAATCAACCAGAATTGCTAAAAAATTTAATACAAACAAATAAAAATTAATACGCCTGACTCAATTGGTCTCTTGCTTATTTATAAAATTTCATTGAAAAAAAGAAAATTATAAATTTGGTTGAAAAATGAAGGCCTCAGTGTATTATGAACAATAAATTCCACTCTTGAACCACTCTATGCTCAGAGCTTATTTCGAAAAAACTTTACAGCATTAATTTTGAAATGGAAATTTATTTAAATCTTAATATTTATATAGTATACCATACAAAAAATATTGCAATAATTTTCACTGTTTTACATTTCTTGAAGATTTTTTTTTTAATTTTTCGCAAAATTTTCAAGTGAAAAAAAAATATTAAAATAATAAAAAGAAACATTAAAATGTATTTCGCATGTATGTAATATCTATACATTTGTACTATTTGTTAAGATTAATATGGGTTTCCCTTTCAAAATTGATGATGCAAGCTGTTTCTAAATGTGCTCTCAGTGGCACCCGCATGAAAAATAGCTTCTCATAAAAATCGCCGTTTTTTAGTCGGCGTAAAACTGTAGGACCCTCCCCTTTGGGTGGCAACATCAAGGCGCACGCTACGAAAGGGAGGAGAAGCTCGGTCAACACTAACAAATGTGTAAGCCCCAATCTATTATTATTATTATTATTTTATGACTATGTTCCATGATGAACATATGTATGTATTTATGTATATCATTGCTTCTTATGTTTTCTCCCATATACACTTACATACATAAATCTGATGATTTTACAACTTTTGACTCTAGGACTCTACATTGAAATTCCTCTCCTTTCATACATACATACATTCCTAGTAGGAATTTTCTACATATATACACAGTTTTGCTGTTATTACTTATGTCATATCGTAGGTTATGGGGTTCCGCTTATGAACATGTGTCGCATTTCGATTTGTGTCGTGCCATATTTCGACTACCAAAATGTTCATTGCTTTCGTGCATACGTACGTGTGCAAAGTATTGACAGGTAGCAGTAGTTTCTTGTCAATACTTCTTTGGTATTCTCATCGCAAGTACGTACAAACATATTCTTCCATATCGAGTAAAGGACGAAATATGTTGGGGAGTTATAATGCGAATGGCAAGCAATATAGATATGTGTATGTTCTTACATATGTATGTAGCATTCGCACAAAATTTGGTTTTTGCCATTTCATGGAAGGTAACAAAAAGCAGTACATATTTTGAATACTTAACTAATACAAAATATCTAAAACATGAATTATTGATAGTTATGTTTAACAAATTTTGTTTTCTTCTCATTGTCAATAAGGACGTTTGCGTATGCCAAAAACCCTTTTTGATGATTTCGTGTTTTTTTTTACCTTTACGCGCAAATACCTCGTAATAACGTAAACCCCGTTAACTTACTTAATTTTATATGGAAAACCGGTTTATTGACTTGGTTTACGTTGTTACGAGGTATTTACGCATTTTGATGAATACCCTGACTACATTCTGAAAATTCTGCATAAAAATATGAAATTTTGATTATACTTTGTTGTTTATTTAATTTATATTTTAATTTTTCAGAAAATTGGAAATTTGAGTATACGCTTTTTGTAATAAAACACGTATCTTAAGATGTTGTTCTAGAGTGAGAACAACAACAACTACACAAAACCACCAACAGTCGGTGACCGCTTACCAAAAGAAAGTGAGCCGAGATTCAAATGTCAGCTATTGTTTTGTTTACCATCAGTGTTGTCGATACAGTGCCTGGTCTATCTCTGGTTACATCAACGAATGGAAGCTTATATTATTGTAAATGGAAATCTCTTTCTTATCTTATTGATAAAAAATTGACAGTTTACCACACTGAAATCGTGGTGGATGGTTGAAAAATATATTTTAAATGTGTAGGGAATTCAAACCCTCTCAAGTTTATCATATTCAAGGTTTCGACGTAAAGATTTTTGTTCAAAATGAGACAAAAATCGATGATTTCAATGCTGTAATCGATTTATCTTCAGCTGACCGTAACTCAGTAAATAAGCCCTGGTGAGAAAACTATCTCCCATATATTTGTTTTCTTGTTTTGGTTTTGGATCATCCTGTATACGGTTTTGTTAGATAATGAACTATATTATTAAAAAAAAAATAAAACGAAATAATAAAAAAAAATAGTAAAAACTTGTCATTATGTGGGTGTCGTATAGTTATGATAAGCATTATATCACAGCACGGCAGTGCGCGCGAGTGACGAATGCATCCACAGTAGCATGCTGAAATGACTCGCTTACATATACACTAGATTGGGAAGTTTTTATCCAGACGTCCAATCGACATGTTTGAGATATCGTGGAAAGGTCTTGCAGAGTTTGTCCAGAAAATGTATTCAAGCTTCATAAACGATTAACCGGATTTTTAAAAATTAGGCTAAAGTGTTGCGAAACAAAAAGAGTTTTTTTTGCTTTTGCCAGTTTAAATGGGCATGTGGGTACACCCAACATATTTAGTGTTATTCTATAGGCCAATACCTTTCAAACTATACCTTATATATTAAGTTCCGGATACTAGTTGGAAAGATATAGAGGTAAATGTATTTTGGTTCGTGTCTCCACTACGAGATGCTTTGGTATGTATGTGGCGTCTGTACGTACCTTCATTCAATTTTTTTTTTAAATTTCAGGACTTAAAGTACAAAAAAAAAACTAAGAAGGTTTTGTTTCAGGATGTTTTGATTCGTATGCCTTTATGGGCGTGGCTGCTGTCTGAAATTCGAAAAAAGCCAATTTTTTAAACTACCACTGAGGCCGCACTACTCAGTCCACATCATTGATGTGGATATCAGTAGAAGGGAATTGAAACAAGCTATCTAACGTTTTTTTTTTGTTTATAAAATATAAATATGTCATAACGTTATCGTCTGAAAACTAAAAATCGGGCTGCTGAAAATATACATTTCGGGCATTTGCTCAAAAACTGGTCAGTCGATTTTATTCCAGGTTACCACAAATCTAGCCCAAAACCTTAGCTTTCGTCTGGTATATAGCTTATATCTGGTAAAACTCTTGTTGCGATTCAAATTGAAAAAATTCCGCTCTAAAAAGGGTTAAAAATGGTTAAAAATTAACATATCCGCCTAATTTGGTTACTTTAAGATATAAAAATAAGATACCCAGTTCCCTGAAAAAATTGCTTATTCCCCGATTGCCACCTAAACCGAAATTCCCTGCAAATCGGGCAATTTCCAGCGAGTTGACAAGTTGAAGGATGCAGCTGTGCTAATCACTTCGTTGATGTCTTGGAAACCACAATTTGTGTGTATTTTAGAGTTTTCTGAGTCACATGCCGAAACTGTATTTAACTATTCTACATGGGTTTAGCAACCGCACCTACCTGGGATGACGCTTACAATATTACCTACAGATGTACATAAATATGTATGTATGAATGCATTTAGTTCACCCAATGTGCCGCTACTACTTACATACATATGTATAAATTGCCACTGAGCAAAACTACTTGAGAAATAAGCATTAGTTTAATAGCACGAGTGCAACACCGTACACGTGATAGAAGTAAACTTCTTAAAAAAAGCACATGTGTGCGCCCCATGCCCGGTAGAAATCTTAACAGATATAAACTACGAGACAATCAGTCGAACACAGTTGTTTATTGTATCCAAAGTTGGTACCAAGTTGATAAGTTTTTATCATTTCTCATAATTTTTATTTATTTTTTTTTTATTGTTTCGAATACAAAGGATATGATCATTCTTTTTCGCTTTATTCCGTATTCGAAAAATAATATGTTTCAATGGATACATCGATTTGAATACATCATTTAGATTTAGATAGAAAAATAAAACATTTAGATTATTGTTTGTATTTACGTCGAATTTAAATTTGCTACCCCAAAATTATTGATATCAAATCAAACACCTCTTTGAGGTAAAATTTTCGAGTGACGAAAGCTGAACTAGAAACACAAAATTTATGATATCAATTTCGTGACGAAAATTATACTCATTTTTTAACTGCCTTTGAAATGTACGGAAAATCTTTTTTTTATTTATACAAATCGTTGCGAAATTCCGTCTACTGCTAGAAACACAAAATAAAACACAGAACTTTTGCAACGATTCGTGTGAATAAAAAAAGATTTTCCGCACGTTTCAAAGGCAGTTAAAAAATACGTATAATTTTCGTCACGAATTTGATATCATAAATTTTGCGTTTCTAGTTCAGCTTTCGTCACTCGAAAATTTTACCTCAAAGAGGTGTTTGATTTGATATGTATATACATACATAGATATATTTAAGAATGTGTAGTAATAAAGGGTGTCGTCTTAACTTACTATTGTATGTATGTGGTCTTCGTTTGGAGATGGAAGCACCAATGTTGCAATTATAGTCCAACCCATGACTTACCTGAAAGCACAAAAACAATATTTTGTTTTATTATTTTGGAGAGAAAATAATTGACATTTTATTTCATTCGATTCCATAACAATAATTATTCGATCACGAATGCCGTGATTCGGGCCAAGCATTTATAATATTTGCATTGAAATAATTAGTAAAAAAAAAACAAATATTTCATAAAAGCGGCCTCAAACTCAAATTAAATTAATGACCAATATTGTTATTAGACCACAAATACGGATAACTCCCTTATTTTGAGTTGTGCATTCTCATATTTTGCACACATGTACATATCGTCACCTGAAATGTAAAAAGACGTAACAAACATCATCGTTGAAATGCAAAAAGTCATAACTAATAAAAAATTCAAAATTCACTTTTGATGGATTTCATCGAATTAAAACTCCCAACATCATTTTATGAAAAAAAAAAATATTAAAATATTAGTCATGACTTTTTCCATTTCGTTTACGATGTCTTTACGTCCTTTTGCATTTCAGGTGACGATTAATTATTATTATTTATTAATAAACCTTAAAATGTTCAAATTGTGCCATTAATCGAAAACTTCAGTTTCTTCTCAAAAACATACATTGACATGCGTTAAAAGCTTTTCACCATTTTCCTTTTGTCAAATGTCAAACCTATGTATGCTTACCAGTTATCTTAAATAAGTTTCATTTTCTATTCGTATTCTTATGTAAAAGTGTCAGAATATCAGAAGAAAATTTAATATTTTCATTTGCCAACTTTTCCCCCCTCTACAATTTACATATTTTAATATTTATTTAAATGTCGCTTTTAAAAGTGTTCACGCTTTGAATAGCTGACTACTTTCCAACTCGTTGAACACGCCATAACAAAAGAAAAATCTCTACAAAAGTCTCGTCACTTTTGTCTTGGCGCACTTACTTGAATTAATTTGCGAAATAATGCATACATATTTTTCATCTTGAATTCAATTTTAAGTTTCTTTCAGTCATTTCATTTCACTCGAAGTGCCTGCCTGTCTGCTAAAAGTGTTTGATATTCTAAACTTATGTACACCTACAATGTAGGTCCTATATACATTCTTAAACAGAATGCAGTCCAGGTTGCAGAATAAATAAAACCTTCGTGTCAACGTTGGCAATGAGATGATGTCAGCTGAAAATTGTCAACTTTACTGTAACTGACATTTTAGAAAATTTGGCTTGTTTTTATGTACATACTTTTTCGACTGAAATATGTTGTTGTGTTGTGGAAGGGATGTTGATGATTTCGAGCTCTAACCGCCAAAATAACGTAAGCGACATTTTTTTTTAATTTTTCGTTTCGATGCAGAACTGCATCTAGATGCTCTTGGAATATTTCTGCATCAAAAATAAAATTTTGAAAAAAATGTCGCTAACGTTATTTTGGCGGTTAGGACTCGATTTTCTAAATTTTAAAACCGTTAAATGTTTACCTCAAATTGGAAAGCTATCTTTGCGCCTTTAGTATTAAGGCTGGCCCCGTTAATCAATGTATGAAAAACAATCTCGGGAATAGGGCTAGATACGGGTCCGGGACCAGATATCCAATCTTCTTCTTCTTCTTTATTGGCGCTGTAACCGCCTAAGCGATTTTGGCCGAGTCCAAAACAGCACGCCAGTCATTTCGCTTCTGTGCTAACTGACGGCAATTGGAAATGCCAAGTGAAGCCAAGTCTTTCTCCGCCTGGTCTTTCCAACGCAGAGGAAGCAGCGCGGCCCGCGTTGAATATTTTCAAAGCAGAAGCGTTTCTGTCCATTCCAACGACATGGACAAGCCAGCGGAGCCGCTGAATTTTAATTCGCTGCAATATGTCTATATCGTTGTAAATCTCATATAGCTCATCGTTAAATTGTCTGCGATATTCGCCATCACCAACGCGAAAAGGTCCGTAAATCTTTCGTAGAATATTTCTCTCGAACATTCCAAGAGCCGCCCCATCAGATGCTTTCATTGTCCATGCCTCTGCGCCATACACCAGCACAGGCATGATGAGTGACTTATAGAGTGTGATCTTTGTACGACGAGAGAGGACTTTACTTCCCAATTGCCTACTCAGCCCAAAGTAGCACTTCTTGGCAAGAGTGATTGTCCATTGGATTTCAAGGCTGACATTATTATTGGTGTTAATGCTGGTTCCCAAACAAACGAAGTCGTCTACTTTTTTCAAACTTGTAATTGTCAACAGTGGCGTGGGTGCCAAGACGCGTATGCTCTGACTGTTTGTGTGATGACAGGGGATACTTCGTTTTGTCCTCGTTCACCGCCAGACCCATTCGCTTTGCTTCTCTATCCAATCCCGAGAATGCAGAACAGACGTAGCCCTTGTTTTTACCGATAATATCGATGTCGTCGGCATACGCCAGCAATTTTACGACCTTGTAAAGTATTGTGCCTGAGCGGTTCAGTTCTGCGGTTCTTATTATCTTCTCCAACATCAGATTAAAGAGAATCTCCTTGTCTGAAACCTCGTTTGGTATCAAACGGCTCGGAGAGGTCCTTCCCTATTCTGACGGAGCTGGTGGTATTGCTCAACGTCATTTTACACAGCCGTATTAGTTTCTCGGGGATACCAAATTCAGACATCGCGGCAAAGAGGCAACTTCTCTACGTGCTGCCGAAAGCGGTTTTGAAATCGACAAATAGATGGTGTGTGTCGATCCTATTTTCGCGGGTCTTTTCCAAGATTTGGCGTATTGTGAATACGTTGGCGTTAAAATCACCAAGCGCTCATAGAAGAGATCCTTGGACGCCTCATCCTGATGTTGAAGAATCTAGATTTGATGCGGATTGTGGCTAGACGTTCGTCCACCGGGGTGAACGCCATTACTCGGCGACGGAGTCTCTCTCCTACCACGTATCCAACACCGAATTTGCACTCCTTTACGTGGCAACAGTAGTAGACGTCGCAAGGCTTCACGCGTACTTTTCCTTGCCCCGTCTATCGCATTTCTTGGATGGCGGTGATGTCAGCCTTTGTCTTTCCGAGGATATCAACCAGCCGGGCAGAGGCACCTTCCCCATTAAGAGTCCGGATATTCCCGGTGCATACCCTTAAATCATAGTCCTTTATACGTTTGTCGTGGTCGTCATCAGAAAAAGGGGGTCTCTTCCGAGGCTTTTTAGATTTTCTCATTGGGCGGGGTTTTAACGGGGCGGGACCCAAACCCAGCGAACGCGAACTTTTACGCCTTCTCACTTTAGCTCGCTCCCAAACGGGTGTGTGGTTGCTACCAAGAGGATACATGGACATAAATATCCAGATATCCAATCACAATCACAATTTATACAGCGGGTCCTGTTGCTCTCTATATCTATCAAAGAGAATTCACAAGGCTTTCACATTAATGCTAAATAAAATATTTATATATAGAGTATTAACAAGATTCGTACTTTAACGTTCAACGTAGACACAGACATTGATCGAATGATGGCAATTGGTTTAAAAGCATTTAAAGAGGTTTCTGGACTTTGCGTAAATCTAAAATCATGAGAAAAAAACAGGTGAAAGTAAAATTTCCGCCAGGTTGTGGATGGATTGCATACAAGATTTTTTTTTTCCAATTTCTTTTCAAACTTATCGCATCGACACCTAATCCTTTAATTTGACGCATAATCTTGTCGAGCGTGTATTCTGTTGTGAGCCAATTGTTTTTCTGTATTACCAGTGTCATGTAGTGCATATCTTCTAGAAATATTTACTCGATCAAATGCTCCAACAACTGCATGAGAGTTGAATATTTTTTTAGCTCCTGCGAATGGCCTACAAAATCAGGATGGACAGATTTCAGTTCTACCACTTTAAAGTCGTTGTGGCTTTCGCATGTTTTTGTAGAGGATGAAGAAAAAATATTTAGTTTTCCGTGGATAAGTGTTTGTTCGCTATATTCTTATACTGAACTTTCACATTCTGGAAAACCCTTTTTTTTTTTGCACAATTTGCAGTAACAAGTGTTCTCAAACTTTTGCCTGTACTCCAGATCAGTCGTGCGTCTCACAGTTCCTTCGCGCATTAACAAAATGTAAAAGCATTCATGATACATAGGCTGCATATTTATATATAATTTAGAGCCGCTGAAGCATTTTGTCACACGCTTTCTTAACACTAAACGTACATACTTACTTACATCAACTTATGCACTTAACACTCTACGCTCAGGCTGCGTCGCTATTCGCAGAATGTAGATACATATTTCAGTGGGTGTACAAAAAGTTTTTCTCTGAGTGCTGGCAACAGTGTTACCGCTGAAGATTTTTGAAAGTTGCAAAAAAGTGCCACAAAAAGTGTGTTAAAGTCATTCAAATCATTTATACCAGCTATGTAAAGACTTACGGAACTTATTAGGGCATCTTCATAGTCGAAACAAAATCAACTCTAACGTTAGTTTTAGCTTTTTTCAACGGGAAATCTGCCAAAAAAAGATGCTTAGAGTAGGCTTTACTTCATCTTTGACTATGCCCCATTATTTTTAATAAATTTTTAATGGAGATCATAATTTTCTGTCAAAAATAGTTTTTTTTCTCTTAAAATAATAACCCATTGATGAGGGATGTACGAATGGATGTAGTTACGCGAAGCACGCTTGCATCATTTATACATATATTGCTTGGTAGCGGCAGAGCTGAAATGCGCAATGAGTTCGTTCATACATACCCTACAAGACAGCTGAGTATCATATGAGTACTCATATTATCATTATCCCTAATCACAAAAGTGCTTATCAAAGTCCTCATTTTCGTTCAGGCCATGGGAAAAAATTGAGTACTTTCCCCTCAATGTTGTCATCAGAAAGTCCTCAGTACTAATAGGCAAACTACTCATTTATGCCGTACTACAAAAACAAAAGTGTAAATGTGTGAGAATTTTTGCCTAAAGTGCTCAGCAATGTCTTGTAGGGTACATATCCATATATATGTATACATTCATACGTGCATTCAAACATACATATATACATATGTAGGTACTCGTGCCCGTCATGCGTGTGCAATATACACATTTTGCATTTAGGATTTATATATACATATCATACGCGAAGGAATTTTTTGTTCAGGATAAAAGATTTTCAAAAATGGGATGTCAAATTAAAGCGCCTGGTCCGTAGATTTGCAAACTGTAGATATGCAATGACGTTTTACCTTGTCACCTTTTAAAAAATTATATTCAAATTATTTGAAAAATATTTCAATTATTACAAACTGGTTATCAATCGAAATGGTTTTGAAAAGCTTTGTTTCTTAGCTGAACTATAGGAGGGTTGCCACCTGTTTAAAAATCTGGCCGGAGGTGTAATTTTTAAGTGCTTTTGAAAAGTAAATACTAAAAGCATTTTTAAATACGTAAGAAAAATAGAATTTATGAAGGAATTGTCAAAATGTGTAAATAGAATTTCAAGTCAAAGAAAAGGGGCAAAAGTCACATGATTTTTTTGAAAAGTTTCAAAATAAGCCTATGTTTACAAAGTCGGTGTCAGGGGGCATCGATCTCCAAAAAGTGTCAATTTTACACTTTAGTCGCACAACGGTAACACGTGCTGGCAATTCTGGGCGCTTTCGTGTGCGCGTGTTTTAGCAGGCTATCTCTCGAAATAGCTATGTTTTTTTTTAATAGGCCATATTTGAAGAGGGGATAGAGCAAATCTTATTCGCTTTCTTTTCTGCATTTTTTCTATGCAACTGCGGGCATAATGACCCTGAGACCTTAAGATCATGACTTCTCTGAATGGCACATGTATCGAGCTCTCTGCCTCGTTCATTTCACATGTGGAAATCATGCTTGACCATCTTATAAGCTACATACTTCATTTCCTTCGGTATTTCCATATCCGAATACCGAAACGAATGACGTTGAAAGAACCAGTGTTGCCTGGGCGGCACGAAGTTTCTGTTATTCCTGCTGAAATATAGTAAAATGTGAGCAGATTTCTCACTTGTCATAGGGAAAAATAATTTAGTGGTTTTTAATATTGCAACGACTAACACATCAGGTCTGTTTGACGACGGCAGTGTTTTTAGAGCAGAGATTCTTTGTCTTAGTTTAGCTATGTTCATGTCGGCAAAACACTCGTACAATTCGTCATTCCATCTTCTTTGATACCCGTCAGCCACCAGTGTCATATCTCCAGCGCAGAATAATTCTCTCGAAAGCCCCCAAAGACTTCTTTTCCTATTTCGACATTATCCAGGGTTATGACGAGAGACACTCCCTACACTCTGTAGTTTTTGTTCGTCGAGTCAGGGCCACATATATATAATGTTGAGAAAGCTTATTCCGAGGAAATTGGTAAATACAGAAGGCTCTCCCTTTTTGCATATTTGGCAAAGTTTGCTGGGATTCCAACCTTCGTACATGTTTTAATCAGTCTAAATTCTGCTTAACCGCTGGTACATGCTCCCTACAAACTCTTTGAACAGCTCAGTCGGTACGTTGGCTCTAAGGGTCTTGTTGCTGGATCGATTGGTAAGACGTGAGCTTTGTCCGTATACTTTGGTCTACGTTCTTCTTCTTTGAACACGGAACCTGTGCCGCCATTAGAAATCCAAATTCCGGTTTTTCGAATACGGAGAAGATAAAAGGTGAATATGAAATGCACGCAGGCCGAATTTTTATGAAAATAGCTGATGAACGGAAATTGGTCGTACCAAGAGTGATAAGGTGGCGGATAACAAAATCATGCCATGACGACATGGACCATTTCGAAGTAGATACGACTCTCGAACATGTTGCCAAAGAATTGTGATTCAAGCGGATCAGATGATACGTCAAATCGTACATCGTCGCATGCTCGGAGTGCTGTCTAAATAAAGTAAAAGGCTGGAAGCACGAACGCCAGATGCACTTATCGGAAATTTTACCAATTCCGTCAAGGGCGGTGCGTATGTATCACTTAGGTCCGTTTCCAGGAAGTGAACGAGGCAATCAACACGCTATGGTACTGGTGTGAGTCTTCATGAAATACACCGTGCTAGAACCAGTACGTAACAAGGAAGATGATATCGGTCTTTGGGCTGCCTTTAAGTATCACACCTATGGAATCCAACATGAAAAGAACGCAGTTCGTACGCCACTCGATATGTGGTCGAGGATCTACCCGATGCGGAACTTACCCGACGACGATATGCAAATGTATTTTCTAGCGACCATATGAAGCCACGACGGTTTATCAACGTCGGAGCTGGATTTCAGCGATAACGACGATACAAGCGATTCTGAAGCCGAGTCGTCCGAAGGGACGAATGTCAGGAGAGACCAAGCTATAAGCGACCGAGCATCGGATGTCAGTAAGAGAGCATTGCACGAAGCAGAGGACAGTTCGGCTTGAGTAGCGAGAGTGGCAAAACGTGTGCCAGCAGCTTTGATTTATATTTCTTGTGGTTTTATTATATTTTAAATCACACAAATTCTCAACGCCTGCATTTAAATAAAGGCTGTAAGCATTGTTGAAATAAACAAAACATTATTTTTAAGTAGACGTTCTGAAGAAATCCGAAATATTCCCGTAAAAGTTTTTAAACGTCACTTAAATCCTCAAATAATAAAAACGAAGTATTCGAATATTCGAAGAATTTATAAAAGTCTTGAGAACATATTGAGTTATCTTAAAAGGACCCATAAATAACTAGAAAAACTTCGATAGTCACTACACTTACTATATATGTGTACGTACATATGGAATAGGTGGCGAGTTCTTCTTTCCCAACCCTCATGATGGTTGCCAATATAAAGTAAGAAAACTTAAATTGATAAATTATCCCAAAATATTAAAAAAAAACAAATCTCTATAATTCATTTCCGCAAAATCATGTAAAGCACGAATAATTAAGAATAGTCAGAAAAAAGTTCTACAAAATGGCTGAAACTCCCTAAAAGCTGAGAACTAGTTATGAATACTATCGAAAAAATCGTGAAAAGTAACATCAATACGTCCGAAAAAGTCGTAAAAAATCCTGTGTATCCCAAAAAGACTTAGAGAAAAATTACCATAGTCTCTACAACAGGTATGCCCAGCGCAGGCACTTGCCTATGGAATTCTGCCAGCGTTGGGCATGACTGGTCTACAATTACTTGAAGATTAGCAGCTATAATTCCATCAGGATTTCTTTCGGCTGTTAAAAAAAATAAGAATACTTAAACTTAAGTTTAACCTATTTTACTTTTATAATCCTTCCAATTTAAGAGCTAAACCCCCAACGATCCCAGACCAATTGCCCATTTATTCCAATCACTTTTAAATCAGCAGCTGAAGCGTTGTGGCTGCTCCAGCTGATCACAGACCGTCACGCTATCTCATTATTTTACGTTGACATTGAAATCCATTGCAGTAGCCAAGTTTCAAGTCATCTGACTTCACATTCATTCTAGTTAGTTTTGCATCGGCTACATGAATTAGTTTGCCTACCGTTTTTTCCACCCTCTGACCAATGCAATTTTGCTACTTGTCCGATGCAGCAGGCAATTAGCGCTGGTTGATGAAAGTGGTTAAGCGAGTGCGAGAAATCGCAGTCGGTCGTAGCCATTCAGGTGCCCAGAGAGTTGTCACTTATAATAACAAAATAATAGCCATTCTGTTGATAAGGTAGTCGAAGCGTCTGTCCTGCCTATATCATCCATCACTCCACAGTACTTACTGCGTTCAAAGTTTCCCGTGCAAAGTTTCAGTGGTTCCCGTGCAAAAAAAGAGAGCTAACGATTCTTCCCGTGCCAAATTATCAGCAACCTCATTGCCTTCGATCACACAATGGCTTGGTGCCAAGCAAAGTGCTACCGTGTTTTTGGCAAAGCAGTATTTAAGCAGTTTATATTCTATCATCCTGTTTAAAAAGGTCGGGTGGCAGCTTAGCTATCGGGAAAAACAACTAGAGCGGCGCAATTCAAAGTCTTTTTAGTTTGGAATTTGTAATACTTCAGCCTAAACCACCAAGAGAAAACTACCCATTGGGACATAGCTCTGGTAGCTAGAGCAAAGTTCTTAGGAACTCTGCATGAACTCATTCAGGAATACATGAAGTTGGTTGAAGATTAGGCTGCTAACTGCGGCCTAGATAAAAACACCATCAAGACGTAGCTTGTTATTCCCATAGGGAGATATAAAAGCCCAATTTTCTTCACCTCCTCATAGGCACCTTTACACTAACTCGCTATAACAGGATGAACTATCCGGGATTGATTATAGACAGCAAACTTTCCTAAAAGCCAAACGGCGAGAAGAGGTTAAAAAATACGTCGATAGCCTTGCAGTGTTGAAGAGGAGGCAATAAAAAGCGCAGGGTCCTCTCTACGTAGATGATTTTCTGGCTCTTCGATACCAGGGCATACAAATTTGATTGTACTTGTGTGTTGTAGCGCACTAGGCAAGGTCAGTTTCCAGTTTTTTCCCACTCGAATTGATCACTGCATACCAAGGTTGGGTACGAGCAGACCCTTTATCGTATACATTGCATCCGGATGGGTGTATTGGCTCGAGCCAGGGATCCAGGACACAATTAGCGCGTTGTTGAACCATTTTGATGCACTTGTCGGGCGTATATTTTACCTATGCACATGCTATGTTGCTAGGCCGAACCATTTCGATTCTTTAATGAATTTACCGCTTTCGCTTATGGTAGCTCCTGATAGGTCGGTTATTCAGTTGTGCTACCAGGTGTTGTCCTAATGTTTTGTGTGTGTCTAATATTCGAAGGCCTGGATATTCACAAATGAAATGCTGGACACTTTTTTCGCTATCGTCCAGTTGACAGCTGCGACACAGCTGCAAAGTAGGTCCAAGGTCTTCATGCTGTTGTAGTCAGGCCATAATTTTCTCGATATATTACAAGTCTGTATATCTCACCACCTGTGTCTATCCAGTTCAAGGAAATGCGAAGTAATCTCTCTTTCGACTATTCCAAGGGGGTAACCCAGTCCCACCGCTTCGCATTCATCTATGTTACTATGTCCGGGAACCCAGACAAGAGAGATAGTAGTTGGCTGAAACACTGAACTCAGTATTACTTTGCATTCCCTAATTAGCTTGAATTTGGTAACCGCGAGAAAGAATATAATAGCTCTTCAGCAGGTTAACGTATACATATTCTATTAGTCAGGTGGCAATTAGGGTCCTAATCAACAGTCTCAGATAAGTTTGGAATTAAGCTTCCTTTGGTCAGTGCTATCGGAGGTAATACCTAGCATAAGCGATGAGCTGGAAAGACCGGACACCCTTGGAGAATTGTTGGTGAGTAAGGAAATGAAGGGGGGCTCGCCAGGCTACGTGTGGTTTGCTTCTGGACAAATGTGATTTTAGTTAGCTCAGCGAACGCTGTGCGAATTGGAACTATTCTAGCCACGGATTAACCGATGGAGTCCAAGGGAGCTAATTAACTAAAATAGTCACATCTGATGTTATTAGTAAGGCATAACATCACCTCAAGCCATTGCAACAGCAGCAGATTTATGAAGAATGATGAGGTGGCAACATCTTCTAATCAGCTGCCCAAATGAGCTTAAAGTTTAAGCATCTTGGGTGTTACATCTTTCTCGCACCCGAGGAGCTTTCGACCGCAATGATTAGCTGCTTGATGAGCCTTGCTTTGAGAACGAAGAGTTGTTCTACTAAACACCTATAAGCGTCATCGTTCAACTTCCCCTTGTATCACAAAGTACAGCTAGATTTCAAGTCTAAGTGCACCTCCACCTAAATATATAGGGCAGCCATCGTAACCTAGCCTTATCTAGCCTAGCTTAAAATGTATTAATTTTAAAACTGTTTTCTAAGGGATATACATAGGTAGGGATGTAAGAATTCCATTACTTAAAATTGCTTTTTGCTTTTACCATTCACTTTTTTATTGCGCTAAAGTTTATTTACAGCCGAAATCATTACTCACCGATAGCCTGCAGACTGAATAGTAAAAATTATGCAACGCTCTCACATTCCGGTAAAATCCAAATACCAAACCTCACCGGGCTGCTTGCATCCACAAATGCGCGCTTGCATCAATTTTAATTAAATTTGCCTATCGATTGCTGACAGCGTACATGTGTAGCTACATACACTAATACCGCGCAACAGTCAGTAGTATACCTTGCATCCCTCTGCATCGTTACAAGCTATTTTTACTCATTACAATACTCACTACTCGGCTGTTTATTTATTTATTTTTTTGTTGCATTTTACCTGTGATTTCCACAAATTGTTGCAAATTTTGTGGTACGATAACTGACTCTGTGCGGTGGCATGCACATGAAATTGATATTTTGATTGAAAATTTGCATAATTTCTATTGGCAGTGTGAGGAGCACTACACCAAATTGGCGAGACTCGCGCCCATCGCCATCACCCATCCGAAGTACATAATTCCATACTCGTTTGTGAAGCAATTTGCGTGAATTCGATATTTACGCAATCACGTTTTTTTTGTGGCGACGAACATAGACATAAATATATATCTATATTTGTATGTATTTGTTTGTCGCTCATTCTGTTTTATTAATTATGTGGTTAATTTAATTGGAGCGCTATTAATTTTTGTCAAGCGCGATTTGCGCGCATTCTTTTATTCAGTCTGTTATACATTTTGTAAGTTCGTTTTATTGCTTTTGTGGTTTTGTATGACCAATGTATGCTTAATTAGCAGAAATTGGTTGGCCCATAAGGATATTGTGATAAATTAAAATATTTTAAATAAGTGGTTATATTGCTTACATATCTGCAGTCAAAACCGAACGTGCGTTTCCGCAACCCGCTACTGAAAGCATTAGCAAAAAAAATGGATTGGTTGAAGGTCTAACCAAAATGCCTTCCTCTTTAATATACACATGTAGGTACATGCGAGAACTTAGATATTTATAGGTGACTACTAGGGCTACGAGTTCTATCCTCAGTTCAAATGAAAATGCGCAAGAAGTTGTATAAAATATGACCAGAAGATGTACTCAGGTGTACATATGTACATGGCGTATGAGTCACATTCTGCTCATTTTTCATAAAAAAATTTTCGCATTTTCATTTGACCACCCATTCCTTCTTTATTCATTCGTCGATTTCCTTCATTAGTAACACAAATGCAACACATTGGCACAGAATCTGTTATTTGGTAATTTTTTTCTTGTTCAATAAGATTTTTTTAATTTTGCCAGCAAAAAAAAAAGAAACAAAAAAATCTTGAATGATTAATTAATTCCTCAGAGACTATGAGACCTATCGAAATGTGTTGTATATATGGTTTATGGAGAATTTTGTTTGCTTATATTTGCCGTATTTATTTTTATTGTGCAATTGATTCGTAAGATACATATACGCTACTAAGTGGACCCACGTTTTTTTAGCGAATAACGGTAAATTGCAAATATATCGAAAACTTATCTATAGAAAAAAAATCATCGAGCAGTTCTACATAGAAATTGGATAACGGCATCGATAAAGCATATTGGCTATAAACCAGTGTAATTTATCCTCTAAAAAGATTCAAACTAACCATCTGAAATTCAACCTCTAAAATTAAGTAGGGTTGACGTGAGTTGAGTTCAGTTTAGTTAAGGTGAAGTGAACTGAAGTGAAGTGAGGTCAGGTGAGGTGAGTTTAGATAAGTTAAGGTGAGTTAGGTTGAGTTGATTTTAGGTGAGATGTGTTGACGTGAGATAAGGTGAGTTGAGTTGAGGTGAGTTGAACTGAGGTAAACTGAGGGGAGTTGGAGTTAGGTTAGTCAAGACAAGATAAGTTGAGGTGATTTGAAGTGAGTTGAAGTGGAATGCATTGAACAACATTACATAACATAACATAACATAACATAATATTACATAAAGTATATTAACATAACATAAGGAAACATAACATAACATAACAAAAACTTAGTAACATGGCTTAACATAACATAACATATCATAACAAAACATATTATAACAGAAAATATGACAAGACAACAGAGTGTAACATAAAATAACATAGCATAACATTACATTAAATGCAACACAATATTAGCCAAAATAATGTAGCGTAATATAACATATCTTAACATAACATGACTGAAAATTTTGGCTTCCACGTTACTGTAGAGTTTTTCAGGCGGAGGTTGCTGATTTATGGGAGCAGTCGATTGTCTGATGCTGTGTGCGTTGGAAGTAAGGGATGTTAACATCTAGTCATAGCCTTGCGCTCACTTTCAGTACGCTCGAAGCTTTTTGGGGAATGCCTCAATTCTTTTTCGATATCGTTGGAGGATTCCTTTGCCCTACTTGTTGGGATGCCAAGCCATAGTAATATCGCAGGAGACTGTGTGGCGGATGAACAGGGTAGATGCTGCACCCTCGGGGAAGTATTAAAAGAAGAGTGGTGGGAGTTCCCTTGATTACTTGTGAGCTTCGCTTCGCGGCCCATCTTGCCACGAGTCAACTCAGCGAACGCTGGAGGAAAACCATTGCATTGTGTGGCTATTCTGGCCAGGGGTGGACCGGGGTCGGTCTGGGGATCTCCTTAGGCTCGCGAAGCTACATCTCTCGATTCTGGTCGGTTTTATGTTAAGTCATTGTCCTATAGGGGTTCATGCATTGAGATTAAATATTGTAGAATTTTTAACAATCTTTGATTTGTACTCTCCTTTGTGCGTTCGATACATTCTGTTCTAATAAGTTGTATCTACGTATATACCAATTACCAAGATCTTTTATAAGTTTTCTACCGGACCCCTTCTGTCTCTTCGGGACTAACATTTTGTTTTCTGTGCACATAGGAAATACAAATTGTATCTTTTTATGTAATCAGAACAAGGTCCATAGGCTGGAAAAGAATTACAGATTCTGTGCACCAGAACCACTGTTGACCTGTGTAATCAATTTACTTTTTATTAAAACTAGCATTCATAAAATCCATCGCAAAATTCTGTAAGCGAAATCGAGTAGAATGCTCATTAGGGTGGTCCAAAAAGAGTAAAGTCGGAGTTGTAATGCTCTCACCCCCTAGGAATGTTCTATATCGAAAAAAGTATACCGCTATTTTTTTATTTAGAAGACGCTCAAAGCGCTCAGAGTTTTCCATGTATTTTTACATGGGGAAAATGTTTTTATACCCGAGCGCACTTGTGCACAAGGGTATATTAATTTTGTTCACATAACGGTTGTTTGTAACAGCCAAAACGAATCGAGATAGATATAGACAAATGTATACATAAATGCTCAGAATGAAAAAATAAATCGATTAAGCCATGTCTGACTGTCCGTCCGTCTATCCGTCTGTCCGTCCGTCCGTGTACACGATAACTCGAGCAAAAATTGAGATATCTCTTTGGTTTGAGATATCTTGTAGGTTTCCATTAATCCAAGGTAGGTTGGTATTGAAAATGGGCGAAATCGGACTGTAACCACGCCCACTTCCCATATAACGGTAATTTCCAGAAATACGAAAACTGCGATATTTTAGTAACTACTAAAGATAATTCACTCAAAATTGATATTAACAATAATGTTTAGACGAAAAATAAGAATATTTTACATTTTTGGAAAATGGGCTTAGCCACGCCCACTTATGGTTACATGTGTATATCTTAGGAGCTGCACCAATTTCTTCCACAGTTGTGGGCCTTCGCACAGCATACCAAATGGCCGAAAATTTTTAAAATCGGACAATAACCACGCCCACATCCCATATAACGGTAATTTAGAGAAATACAAAATCTTCGATAAATCAGTAAATATTGAAGCTTATTTATTCAAAATTGATGCCTGCAACAATTCTTTGCCAAGAAATACGCTTATGGTAAAATTTTGGAAAATGGGCGGTGCACCGCCCACTTATGATCACATATATGTATATCGGTAACCGTTCTACCAATTTGTACCAAACTCGGTGTGGTTATTGTGCTTGCCACATGAAAGCAAAGCATTGAAAATTATTGAAATCGGAATAAAATTACGGCCGCTTTTCATATAACGGTAAATTTTAGAAATGCTTGAAAATTAAATATTTCGAAATTGAAGGACGCTAATTTACTCAAAATTGATACACCCCGGCTTACCATCTAGCGGTAGGTTTCGGAAAGGTGAAAAAACATATATTTAATATTTGCGCGGGGTATTTAATGTTCTGCTCCGCCCGAACTTAGACTTTCTTACTGGTTTTTTCGTAGAAATGGTATAGAATTCTTGAAAGTCAATATTTTTCGATCGGAAAACTCTGGTTCTCGTCAGGAGACTTCCAATAACAATATCAAATTATTAAATTAACCATTTTTTAATAATGAACACTTTTTATTTAGCCCCCATTTCATTTTTCGGGGTTTTTGTGGGTTCTTGGCGGACCTATAAATTATAGTTGCATTGAAAGAACTGTTAAATAAACAATTGGGTATTATTGTTGGGAATATCCTGCAGATAAACCTGATAGAAAAACATTAAGTTTTAACTATTCTCCATATAAAATACACGGAAAATTTTGGGCGCTTTGAGCGACCTCTAAATATTTTTTGATTTCAAAATAAAAAAAAATTAGGCTATATTTTTTCGGTATAGAACAATCCTAGGGGTGAGAGCATAAAAACTCCGAACTTTTTCACATGCATTTTTGAACCACCCTAATGCTCATGCTTTGTTATTCACGCTAAGCTCGAAATATTTTGCAACTACCACATATTGGCAGTAAATTGCTGTTGTTGATCAAAATGTGTAACGAAAATATTTTTAATCGATCAAAACCAAGAAATATTTTATGTAGTTACGTAGTAGTAGTGCGTCAAAAAGCTTTTTTTTTGAATTTGCACACACTCTTCTGCAAAAACGCGTAAAATTTTTCTCCTTTAAATTTTCATTATTCCCATTAAAATTTATTTTATTATATGAAAATATTTTTGCTGCTCTTTACCATGGAAATTTCTTCAGTGTAAGTGCATCCATTCATTCTCATGCATCCATATTTGGGGGAAAAAAATAAATCAAAGAAGTTTGTAATAATTTCTTCGCAAACTGCGAAAGCTCTGCTATAAACATACAAACATTCTTATATAAATATGCTGCACTTTTCACATAAAAACAGGGGTATATATTTATATAAAAAAAAATTTCAACTAAGCACTCAACTGATTTTAATATGCTTAACTCTTGTAACTGTATTGCAAATGCATACATACATTTATTTTTGATAATTTGCCAACGTGTAAGCAAATGTGCTGAATGAGTTGATTGCATTTTCCCATTGCTGACATAGCTCAGAAGCGAGTTAAGTGAATCGCTTCATGCAGACCCGTAAGTGGATTGGTGTGTCCCTACGACGAACTCGTTTTTCAGTGTTGCGACAAGTGAAATTGCAAAAGCCCTTACAGATATATATGCATGTATTTACACTAGGGTGGTTCAAAAATGCATGTGATAAAGTTAAGTCGGAATTTTTATGCTTTCACCCCCTAAGATTGTTCTATATCGAAAAATATACACCTATTTTTATTTTGAAATAAAAAAAATATTTAAAGGTCGCTCAAAACACTCAAAGTTTTCCATGTACTCGTATTTTATATGGGGAAAAAACAACTTTTCATAGAAATAGTATAGAATTATTAAAAATCAATACTTTTCGATCAGAAAACTCTGCTTATCTTCAGAATAGTGATACCCACTTGTTTAATAAACAAATTTTTTATAGAAACTATATTTTATGTGTCCGCCGAAACCGCCAAAAACACCAAAAAATATAATGAGGGGACCAATAAAAAGTCTTTAGTATAAAAAAATTGTTAAATAAACAATTGGGTATTTTTAATCTAAGTCTCCTGAAAAGAACCAGAGTCTTCCGATTGGAAAATATTGATTTTCAAGAATTCTATACCATTTCTATGAAAAGTGTTTTTTTTTTCATATAAAATACATTAAATATTTGAGCGCTTTGAGCGATTTCTAAATTTTTTTTTGATAGGGGTACAATTTTTTTACTTTTTTTTGTACCACCCTAATATACATACACGCATAGCAGTGTTCATACGATTGTGTAAATTTGAAAGTACACATACATGATGGGTCAGGAAAATTATTTTAAACTTTAATACCGTTTGCTCTCAGTTAGTGAAATGTAATCTTTTCACCAATTTGCTGCCGGCAGGTATGAAACTATGTGCGTATGTATGTATGCACTTATGCGTGTCCAATGCATTTGGGACAACGTAATATCACCACTAAATAGAATATGTCGTAATAACTTTCAGTTCTCCCTTAAGAAGATTTTGACTGATGGAAAAATAAAACAAGAAGGTATATTTATTTGTTGGCCTGAAGATTCCTGAATTGATGAAATCAACTGATTTTGAAAATGTGGTGACGTCTGCCGAAAGAGAAGTCTTAACTAGCTTCAAAGAAGTTGTTGAAGGATTCCGTAAATCTGAAGTAGCTAAGATTGAATGCTTCAAAGTTATGTCTGTATATACTAGGTTATTCAATCACGAAGCATTTCGACAATCCCGTCATCTCGGGGTTTTTTCACGATTTCCGCTCACCGCTCCCAGTAAAAAAAAAAATTAAGGACACATACTCGTTGTCGCCACACTTGGTTATACGCGGAGCATGATCTCGTAAGAGCTGTAATCCCTGGTTTTTGGATCTCGGAGTTGAATGCCGTAAATGATTTCCGGCCACCCCCAGAACTGAAGAATATCGTAAATGAAGAGATCCGTATTCTCTTATTTTGAAATTGGTCAATATTTGTTAATTTATACCAATAACTGGTATAAAATTGTTTAAAAACAATTTGTTTGATCGAATAAACACATTTTCTTTCAGGGATATTCAAAAAACTTAAAAATTTTAATGAATTTTGGTAAGCTGTTTTTGCGTGATGCGATTACGGCCACACAATTTTTAACAATGACAATTTTTGTTCAGAAATATTGGTTATTAAAAAACAGGATTTAGTTTTGCATAAACAAAAATATTTTTAACGATTTTATAGCAGTTCTACGAAAAAAATTATTATTCCCACGTACGCTCCAGCGCACAGTGGTCTGATAGTGGCTGAAAGTCCTAATTTCGAAATGTGTGGAAATATCCAATTAAGTGGTTGACTCGATTCTAAACATGTCTACTAACAGGTTTTAAGGAATAATTCCTGACCGAATTTTGAGTTCTAAGGTGGCAAGGAGTAGTAACTATCCTCCAACAATGCAAAAATTTGGTGCAAGATAAACTTTTGCATAAAAATACAGAAATATTAAAAATAGCGTGTGTTGGCGACCAGCCTGGCCACCTTCCCAGTGGGCGGGAATGGGAAACACGGTTATTTCTACCATTTCAGCAATCATTCAACGTCATCAAGATGGTTCCATTTAAAAAATTGTATATGTATTCTGCCGATTTTTGTGAGTTTTAGTGGGCGTGAGAGTGTGTTAATTTCGACTATAATTTAGATTTATTAGTATTTGATTAAAAGCAAAGTGTAAATCGATTTTAATAAAATCGGGGGGGCGTGGCTGTTCATCAACCCACAAATTTTTTTATATTTCTGTTTTTTATGCAAAAAATTGATCTTGCAACCAATTTTTGGTACCGAAAATAATTTTTTTTTTTCATTTTCTGTAATTCTGGTAGCAGGAACATTTAAAAACGGTTGATTTTCCTGCGTATTTTTGGGCCACGCAAATGCATTTAATTAATTTACTTTCAAGGTCCCGAGCCAGTTTATCTCAACGGGTCGATAGCCGTCAAACCTTACCAATCTTGGACGCCGTACGAAAGACTGTCTGAACTCGATGAACTATCCTAACTTTAAGCTGGCTATAGAGTTAGAAGGACCGCGGTGAATGTGTGTTTGCATTTTTTTTTATAATTTTTAGTTGAAGATCCTTCTCAAAGATACATTCATATCAAGGTTTATTAAAAAAGTGTTAGCGATGCAGTTAATATTTGTTTAAAAATTAAAAATCGCGGTTTCACTCAGGTCCGTAGAAAGGGATGGTCAACGGGTTCAGGATCGGGATGATTAAAAAAAGGTATACAATGACGAAAAAATTAAATGTGATAAATCATGGAATAAAATGATTGAATTTAGAGTAGGTTTGAGCTTGTCTTCAATATAAAAATGTGTTCAATTTATAGTCCAATAATTTTTTTATTTATTTACTTTGCATACACTATTTAATAGGCTCGTTTGATCTAAGTTTTAAAATTCGAATAAAGCCAAGTCGTTCCATTTTTTCCCTGATACTTTTTAGCGTCTTCAGGGAAATTCATTTACTAAATATCAGTCACAAACCAATGAGATACAAAACGTATTTATTAAAATTTAATCACTTAGCACGAAACGTCCATATAAATAAAGAAAATTAAACATTTAAATATACATACGTACAGACCAACCCACATTATTGCTTTGAAGATTTAAAAAAATTTGTTTGACAATGAATAACATTGAAAACATTCAAATTTTTTTTCTAACAAAATAATAAAAGGAAAAAAATATTACTAAACAATTAATACCATCTGTAGAGTTCATAGATTTATTGCACTTTGTTCATTTTTAACTTAGTAATTTTGAAATTTTGGAATTAAGTGATTTTTGCTGTTTGTAAACCAAAAACAAAACTTTCTCACTTCAAATATTTTTCTTGAGCTGTAAACAACATCATTTCATTTAAAATTTTGGATTAAACATTTTTTAAATAAATTTATATATTGTTATCTACACCATCCATTATGTATGGTAGCTTTGTTAACAATGTACCTGACCGTGCCCGTACATGGCTTGTGAGTAACGTTTTCTATGTTAAAGTTTTGCTTATTTTTTAATTCGAAATGCAAACTTAAAAGTACAAAAATTTTGGGAAAAATACTTAAACTCGTAAAACGGTATACAGATTCATAGTGTGTTAAATTTGCGTGCCTCGATGCTTTTTCTGCCAGTTTAGCTTACCTACAGTGTTATCAGAGTAATATACTTATTTTTCAAACCAGAGATGCTAAAATTGATGTCGAACATAAAGAGATTAATTTAGGATCTTAAATTTTTAAGAAACCTGAATTTGATTCTGCCAGAATGCAGAATGGTAGCTGAAAATGTTGGTTTCTTAGGTACGTTCTGAGAAAACATGGCGTAAATCATAAAAACACAATTTTCACAAGTTACCTCAAGAATTGCTAGATTCGAATTCTGAGACTCAGTTCAAGCAAGAGTTCTTCTACGTTCCGCTAGACTGCGCTATTGGAAACGTGACTAGGCGATTTGATGCTTGAATCAAAATTCTTTTTTTTTTTAAATAACCTGAGTTAAATGAAGAGACCTTGCAAAAGCAAGCTGAATTTTTCTGTGAAGCTTAAGTTTACATGAGACGATTTTTTTACAGACGATAATCGCCTGCATAAGTTAATTTTTACATTCTACAGTGAACAAAAAGGACTAACTAGCCTGTGAACTTTGGCATTGGTATCAGCTCTGGCACATATTATTCATCTTGAATCTGGCAACTCAATTTTTTCAATTGAATTCACATAAGAGTGTAGCGATGTGTTTTATACTAAAACGGCTATTCTGAACGTTACCAAACATTTTGTAGCCGAAAAATGAAAGCATTTATAAACAAAAACTTAAACAGGAACTTAAGTTACCTGTTTAAAAATGTATGTTATACCTTTTATAATTTTCCCATTGAAAACACATTTTACTTGACCAAATAATGAAATTTTTAGGTTAACTGTGACCTTGTATACCAAGTAAATTATCTATGTTATTCCGTTAAAAAAAAAGTTGTTCCACTTAAATACGTACATTAAGGCGTATCACGAAAAAGAGGTTAGCGTGTGCCAGTTTCTTTTTTGTGTTAAATGCGATTTAGCGGTTTCTAGCGGCGGCCTAAACAAATTTGTTTACACCCGAAATTCTCCCTCGTCATAAGTGTTTAACTAAAACTGACATACGCAAAAAATTTTCTCTTTCATATTTCGTGATACGGCTTAACGTACATATATCTTACGAATCAATTGAATGAATGGCAAATAAATCGTTCATACATCACTTTTCGATAGGCCGGATAGTTTCTGAGAGATTAATTAATCATTCTAATTTCTTCATTTTTTTATGGAAAAATTAAAAAAAATCAAACCTTAGCAGGAAAAAACTTAAATAAACAACAGTTTCTGCGTAATTGTTTTACTTGTGTTTGTTACAAAAAAAATCAAGCTACCAATGACGAAAATCGATGGATTATTAAGAAAGGAATGTGTGGTCAAAGGAAAACGCGCAAAGAATTTTTGTACGAAAAATGAGCAGTAAAGAATGTTACACATACGCCATGTGCACATGAGTAAAACTTCTTCCTGCTCATATTTCATACAAAAAATTCCTGCGCTTTTTCATTTGACCACTCATTCATTATACCTTTCATAAGCATGAAATGGTATTATAACTTTGGTCCGATGTTTGTAAGTACCAGAATAGAAAGAGATAGACCCATTAAAATGTATACTTATATGATCAGAACGTCTAGCTGAGTCGATTTAGCCATGTCCGTCTGTCCGTCTGTTTGTATGCAATCTAGTCTCTCAGTTTTCGAGATATCCGGATGAAATTTGGTAGGTGGGTGTATTTTTATATTGTATTAATCATTTGTCGGAACCGGAAGAATCGGACCACTATAACATATAGCTCCCATACAACTGATTGTTCAGATATGAGATTTTTCGTTATAACTTCTCCATTTATGCAGATAGGAACATGAAATTTTGCAGTACTTACACCCATTATCAACAGAATACTTACAGTGAAAATAACAAAGGTCGGGTCACTATAACCTATAGCTCCCATACAACTGATTGTTCAGATATAAACTTTTTCGTTATAACTCCTCCATTTATATAGCTAGGAATATGAAATTCCGCACTGTTTTCAATAATTACCAACAGAAGACTTACATTGAAAATAACAAAGATCGGGTCACTATAACCTGCAGCCCCCATACGACTGATTGTTCAGATATGAGGTCTTTTATCATAACTCCTCCATTTATGCAGCTTAGAATATGAAGTTTCGCACCATTTTCACTCATTATTAACAGAATACTTACAGTGAAAATAATAAGGATCGGGTGACAATAACATATATGTACCTTCCATACATCTGATTGTTCAGATATGGGATTTTACTGTAAAACTCCTTTATTTGAACAGCTAAAACCGATAAATTTCGTAAGATATTTTATAAATAATAATACAAACAAAGTCTACTGAGAAAATCGTCAAAATCTATGCTGTATAAGCTTTATCTCCTATAGCACTGATTGTTAAGATACCAGTTTTTGCGATATATCTCCTTTATGTAGGAAACCGGTTTACATTCCGATCACATAGCAGTGAAAATCACTTATATTGGTGCTAATATAAGGTATATCTTCCATACCTCTGATTGTTCAGATGCGATTTTTTATATAGGTATGTAACTCCTCTATCGATGTGTGCAGATGTATTCAAAAGCAGTAATCTGTCAAAGTAAAATTTGCAGATGTTCATGAAAGGTATGAAGCCTTCGGCATAGCCGAAGACAGCGCTGCTCTTACTTGTTCTTTATTTATCCCTTGATTTTATTCATAAGTATCTTGATTTTTTGTAAAAGGACAGGCTTTTTAAAAGCAAAAAATTAAAAAAAAAAATCGTAGTCTCTTTTTATTCCCCTGTTAAGGTTTGAATTTTTTAAATTTTTTCATCAAAAACAAAAAAAGTGGATTGATTAATTTATTTTTAAAAAACTGTTGGACCCATTGAAAAGTGAAGTATGTACGGTGTATGGAGAGCTTTGATGGCTTTCCATTGCCATACTTCGAATTACTATTGTTCCATTGATTCGTCAGATAGCTGAATAAGAGTAAATTGCAAATTTCTCGAAAACATAATCATAGAAAAAAAATTGTCTAGATTTTCGGGATCAGCGAGTAATTTTCGATTGGAATTATATAATGGCATACGGTGGAACAAAAAAAAAAGTGATTCAGTGTAGTTATTGAAATTTCTGCAGACCTTCATCCAAGTACCACGGCGTATGAGTAATCTGCGCTTTGGCTATTCATTGAAATGAATGGTGCGTATACGCCCTGTACTTCACTAACAACTAATTTATGTACATGCTGCACATTTAATTTATTTTTCAAATACTTTTATTTTGTTTTTTGCTTTGGACATTTTTTACATCCTCCTCCTCTCTTGACCACTATGCAAAAATTACGCTTTGCCAATTGCGCAATCAGTTCGAAATATACTCTCAACGAATATAAAATGTGGGAATGTTGGCTTTTGTGTTTGTACATTTAAGTGCAAAATTCATTAAGTAAATTAATATGCAAGCATGAAATGCTTTAGAAAATCCATTACTGGCACGTGCCATGAATAAATTTCGAACAACAACAATAGCAAGAAAACAAATATATAACACAATCATTCATTCAGTCATTCCGTCGATCATTCATGCAGATGTACGTTCATTCGTTTAGCAAGTGGTTACATTTCTATTCACTCTTAGAATATGCAAACGAAAACAAAAAGCAACGTATTTGCCTTTGTATTAGTAAGTTTATTTGTATGCTGCTTAATATTATTTACTATTGCTTTAGTGTTCTTGTTGCTATTGCTGCAGATTTTGGCTTCTAGTGTTTTGTGCTGCATAAATAAACGTCGGATAATGAATGCGATTTTACTTGCAGTTTACCTTTTTTGCAAGCACCAGAAAGTTTTTTAGTACATTTAACGCTAACTCGACTGGTGGAAGTTGTAGTATTTTAGTGTATATCTAAATATAAAAGTGTATGCTTCAGACGTTATTGCTGTAGCTATGTTTTTAACTTAGTGCTCAATGATTCTTGTTTTTCCTCTTCTGTATCTTGGACAGCTTGGAAAATTTGTGTGCAATAAGATTTTTTACTGCGATCTTTTTGTGTGCTTTAGTTTCACTTTACTTTTCTTTAACATTGCGCTTTTTAAATTTCTCTTGCTCTGGATTTGACAAGTAAGCTCATTATTTACCATTCACAATTCAAAGTATTCGAAAATGTTTGTTGTACGACACATTTCAAATTAACAAAGAAAAAAGTTAGTTTGAAAGCCCCATTCCTTAGGTAGTTCTTTACCGAAAAAAGCACCCCTCTTTTTTTATTTTGAAATAACAAAATGTTTTGAGCTCCATGCATTTTGTATGGGGGAGAAATCAGAAATGTAGAAATGGTATAGAATTCTTGAAGATCAATATCTTTCGATCAGAAAACTCTGTTTCTCTTCAGGAGACTTCTAATAATAAATAATACCCAATCGTTTATTTATATATTTCCATATATGTATACCCTCGTGGTTAGCTCATTAAGTCAAGTGACATTTTGACTAGTTTTGGCTATTTTCTTTTGCTTATTTAATGTTTATAAAAGTCTAGCACTTAACCTAACCAGCGCCACATAAATCCACATTTCACACTTCGTCCAAAAATTATGAAAATTCAACAAATTTTAACATTTGCACCCGAAAATTTTAAAGTTTTTATTCAGAATTTTTAGAAACAGTTTTGTAGCTCATTTATAAATCGCGTTGATTTTTAATAATAATATTTGGCTTACGGTGTTATGCATTTTTTCCACATAAAATATGCTCCACAATTTCGTTTGTATGGGAGAAAATGCCTAGCACCATCAACAAAAAAAAATTTTGAAAATCAACGCGATATTCCATCATCTTGAAATTTGCACTTTAACCTACTAAAATTTAATGAGCTATAAAACTGTGTACCCAAAATTTTTCTGAAAGTTCTAAATAAAATGTTTAAAATTTTTGGGTGCAAATGTTATAGTTTGTTGAATTTTCATAATTTTTTTATTTTGTGGATTTATGTGGTTCTAGTTACGAAAGTGCAAAACTTTTATAAAAAAATGTATAATTTAAATATACAAAAGATAAGTAGCGAAAAATAGTCAAAACGGCACTTGTCTTAAGCAGCTGACCACAAGTGTAAATATGTATATACTTTTTTTGTTCGGTACAGAACCATCCTAGGGGTAAGAAAATTAAAGACCTTTCTTTTTTTTGGGACCACCCTAATGTACATATGTACTTATAACTGAATTAAGTGATAAGTGTTCCTAACAAGTTTGGATACTTTATTTTGTTTATACTCAGCCCTCACAAAACCGACTACATAAATTTAAACTTTCCCACAATCTTCTCTACATTCGCACAAAACAAACTGAAATACTAAAACTTGATTTGAAATCAAAAAAATCTCCAAAGTGAACTCCAAATGTTCTATGTGCATGGTGTTTTACAAAGAGCTCTTTTTCATTTAAAAAGATAAATGAAGCCAATCTGAACGTAATACATATAAATCTTGGTCAAATAAAACGGAATTTGCTTACTTCCTGTGTTGGCCTATATGTAACAGTTGTTTGGCTGCAAATAATATTTTTTTTATTTATTTCAAAATCAAGTCTTTTTGTTTCGATTTTTTTTTGTGCGAGTGTCTGCTTCATGATATTAACGCTCCGGTTTATTAAGAGACTTAAAAATTCTTAATTCGTATGCATAGATTATCTCTGCGGGCAATGAGGAAATGAGGGAAAAATTAATTACCGCATCGGCCTCTTTTATGGCAAGCGGACATGCATCCAATTTTGCTATTTTTTTTAAATTTTTAATATTTGTGGGAGTATACCTTTTAGAACGTTGTAGTGTCAAATGCAAGTTTTTGCCCCTTTCTGATTAGCTGAAGCAGAAAACTTTCTGATGCTGAATGGCAATGCCTCTTGTTCAATATACATACATACCTACAAGTCAATTCATATCAAACAGGTAGTAGAGCCTTAGAGCAAAAACTATATCTACGTTTATTTGGTTGTTGCCTCTGCTATAGAAAGTGTCAAAGTAAATTCATTCTCTCAATTCGTCGTTTGCAAGCATTTTAAAATCATATAAAATTGAAAATAAAAAAATGAAATTCTTCACAATTGTCGTTGTTTGAGATTGAACATGAGAATGTGTGTGTGAGTTTGAGTTTTGAATTTTTAAATTATATTGCTGGCAAACGTCAGATTGTCTCTCAATGGTTTTATCTTGTTATGCTTTTATCATGTTTAAATTGGAAAAAATTGAAATTGTTACAACTTTCCTTCTTCGTAAATTTTTTTTGTTTCTCGAAGCACTGATCTATTAGTGCTGCTGAGTTAGGTGAATGTTGCAAAAGCTGTCAATGTCTTGTTTGTATGGAAAAAAGTTTCACTTGCAAATAGATTTTAACAATTTTGATCTTTTTTGTGAGAAGAAATGAGAAATATTTGAGATTTTAGAGACTAAATAATTAAAAAAAAAAAATCAAATCAGCTACTCTACTGATACTACTTGTTTAATGTGCATCGATGCAAGCCAAGATAACTTTTCACAGCTTGAACAAGTTTTACAAAAATTAATCTAACTTCAAAAAATTGTCATCAAAATTTCAAAAATTTTAATAAAATTTCCAGGTGTGTAGTTGTGTAGCCCATTTCATTTTAGTCTCATAAAGTGTAAGTCTCAATAAAATAGCTAAAAATTTCCGTTGATTTTAGGGCTGTTTTTCCCCGAGGGTGTTGCGCGTTTTCGTCCACGCATGAATATATGAAAGAAAAATTTTCAAAACGAACGGTAATGCGGTAATGTGAAACTTTTATTTATGTAAATATGTGGTTTCTGTTCTAGCTTTAATTATACACGTTTTGAATGAAAATTATTAAAAATAAATAAATAAACATAAGTTGCAATAACGTTTCGAATTTTGGTGATACACCAACAAATGCGAGAAAACGGCTAGTATCAGTTGCCAAAAATAGGAGTTTCATTAAATACTTAAAAAGCTAAATTTGCGCTCATAAAAGCGAGCTAGGCAACGAGCGATTTGGGGAGATAGATGTCCACTTGCTTCGCTTGCCAATGTCATAGATGCTGTTAAATCATGAAACTGCAAATGCTTTTACTGCGCTGTGGCAGTCTGTTATTGAAACTGAGCTAATCTGGCAAAATATATAGCAGATAATTTATAATAAGCACTAGCAAACTCGTAGTACCGAACATAAGTGTAGACATATATACTTACATACAGCAACGGTGAATGCCACAAGGATAAAGGATACAATGGATTGTCACAAAGCGCTAATGATGTTCCTTGAAAGTGGGTAAATCTGTATGTATGTGTGTATGCAAAGCGACCCAGTACGGCATAGCTCAACCAATTACTTTAGAAAAATGTATTTATTTCTACTTAGGTAGCGACTAACTTCAAATTGATGTATATTCACCTAGCAACCTCATTGAGATAAACTAAAAGCTAACACTTTTCATACATACATAGTATGTATTTTAGTATTAAATACTAAGTAATTTTAAATTGGTTGAATAGGCATTTGCAAAAGAAAAATACTGACTTTTCATTCTAAAGCAGAGACCCAAAATAATTATTATCCTCATATTTGAGATCAAAAACGTCGCCTTGTTTTAAGAGAAATTTTTTTCGTCTTTGTATAGTAATTATTTACGAAAAATATCTTCTTTCGTCTCGTTGGTTGATTATTCTCAGATGGAAATTATTAATTATGCCTTTTCATAATAATTATATGGGATTTTTATTTTTCTCGTCGCTCGAAACGTTTATTTCAAGACGAATATTATTTACGGCTTCTCATAATAATCATGTGTGACTTTTATTTTTCACTTCAAAACGGAAAGTATTTCGCGAAATTTAACGCAAATATCTCCGAGCTCGATTATTAGAATTTGATTTGCTAACATCTGGCAACCCTTTCAATAAACTGAAAACTAGTAAAAGCAAAGCCCTTTATTATATTTAGATTTGATGACATGAACAAATGTGGCGTTAAATATTTAAAGCATCAAATCTCCGAACACAATTAAGAAGTTTCATTCATTTATTTATAATTATTAAAAGATGTAAAAAATTTCCGTTTTGAAATAAATGTCCCGCGAGACAAAAAAATTATAAAAATCCCGTATAATTATTATGAGATGATGAAAATAATTTGACGAGACGAAAAAACTTTTCAATTGTTCAGTAATAATTACAGAGCAATATTTAATTTTATTTCTTATAATCGTTATGATCTCTGTTTTAAAGTAGTTGAAATCAAATCCGGAGTCGGACAATCGACCTGCTGCTTGCACACAATTCAAACTGAACATTTGAAACCACACTTACATGTTCTGCTTGTAGCTGAGTTCGCAAAGATGCTTGCTGTAATTGGTTTCGGCCAAGAGTGTCCAGGTTGAAATCTCATTAGGCAGAACATTTAATTTTAAATTTGTAATTTCGGGGTTTCTTAATCAAAAAGCATCTGTGAAGTGCTGAATGAAAGCTTAGTCGAACGAAACATATTGACTTTGAAGTGCTTTAAGCCAAATGTATTTTAAAGTAGTTGAAATCTAATGCAAATATTGGTAATCGACTGATGCCTAGGGCATCGCCATGTTAAAGTCAGCAGTGCGTTCCAAGGAGGTAAGTCCGATCTTCAACTAGTTGTGATGGGTAAAAAACTGGTTGAACATCGATATTTAAACTAAGTTCTTTCCGTACTGGGGAAAAAATAAGACACGCATACATACATACATACATATATACCTATGTATGCATTATATTATGTGCTCGCGGCAATTATGAGACATTGCATCCCGCGCATTGTGTACTCCAGCTGTGTAGTGGCGCAATCACTCAACAAAAAAAGTACTTGCCTTCCAATACGCATGGGGCGAGCTATACGCAAAAACATTCAAACACATGCAGCCGCATACATCCATATGTATATCAGTACGTGTAGTTCTATTTTGTGCTGCACAAATAGACTACTAATGGTGCAACCAGTCACCCGTTTGTGTTTGTCTGCCGCCTGCAATGTGTTAGTGGTGTTAGCAGCTGAGCGAATGTCAGCGCGTGGCGCACGTAAAACCCATCACGACACTGATGGTTGCTGCATAAGTCCGAAATATAAGCAAAACTGCATTAAAAAGAGGTGGCGTGAGTGAATGCAAACAGGCAAAAAAGAAAACAACTCTGCGTTGTGGCCAAAAGCATTAATGTTGGTGTTGCTGGTTTTGTTTCTTTTTTGCTTTATTTTTTATTACAGAATCGGTCGGATCGCCAGCTCTGGTCGGTCACGCTTTGCTATTTGTTGCACTTGTTGTGTACAAAGTTGCATTTACTTTGCGGCGCAGAGTGGCGAACAAAAGCTTTTGCTGCCATAATAGCCACAAATGCTGCTAAATGAAAGGAGAAAAAATAAGTTTTCACTTTTCATAATGAAGTCATTGCTTGCTTTTCGTATGCGCTGAAGCCATTGAATGGTGTTGCATTATACTTAGACGAAAAAAAACTAGAACAATGGATTTTCCTTTGGGCGGTAAATACACTTTTATATAAAGGCGTTTTTTTTTCAAATGAAACGAATTTTGTTTTTTTTAATGCTCTGTGATTCCACAGTGAACGTAAAGCGTTATTATTTTGAACATATTAGTATATAAATATAAGCCGTTTATTTTGAAAATGACACCTTTAAAAAATAAAAATAAAATCCAGGTAATTATAATGATGTGATAAGTCCCAAGCTTATTTCAAAAATCCACGCAATGTAGAATAAGAACATGGGTACCAAATGAAATACAAAATTTTGTAGAATTGAAAACTAAAAAAATTGGTGACGCTTAAGGAAGGAAACGGTCTTGATAATACCTTAAAAAATTTTATTCTTAAGTATCCTTGCAAATTTGCAGTATTTATTTTTGAAAAAATTATAGGTTAAGCATCAGTATACACATGGCCATATCTCCGAATTGCGTCCTTCTACTGAAATAGCTTTTAAATTTAAAAATATTTAAAATGTATTTTCAATACTAATTCGTCCTTGTGAACCAACATTTTTTTTTTATTCTAATTATTTTTTCCACTTAGTACCCATAATTGTACTCTAGATTGCACTGAATTTTTTTAAAAGCTTTGAAACTAATCATATCTTTGATGTATCAAAGTCCTTCAAAAATATCTTGGCCCCTGAGAGAAGAACTTAAAACGCAGTTTTACTGTATTTGGGTCCGCAGCACCACTCAACGCACTTTCAGTCAACACACCAACGCCGAGTTAAGAGCACAAATTGAGCACAAAGGCGTGTTCCAGTAATATACTGAGCCCGATACCACATGTCAAGCCAAATCTGGCCACAAATACTTCTTGGGATAGTTTTTAAGAAAATGGGCCTCATGCTTAAAAAGCGAGCTCAAGCTAAACAGTTTTAATGAAAATCGCGTCAAAGCTTAAGCTAACTTTTTATGCAAGATGCCTCCATGCCTTCTTATATATTTTAGAAGTTGAGAAACTTGTTCGCTCCAATAACCAAATTTATTATGATCTCATAAATTTTTTTTTTAACTTAAGCCAAGCCTCTACAGAGCATATAGGAAAACTGCTGTTATTGTTGTTGTAACAAAGAGTTTTTGCTGCTAGAGTTACAGTCCTTGGACAAATATACTTATATCAGGGTCGTTCCGGTTACGCAGACCCGACTGTCGCGGTCGTTTAATGTGCTGTTGGGAAAAGTTGTTAATCGTCGATGCCGCGGAGCCGCTGAATTTTAATTCGCTGCACTATGTCTACGTCGTTGTAAATCTCATACATCACCAACGTGTAAAGGTCCGTAAATCTTTCGCAGAATCTACCTCTCGAAAACTCCAAGAGCCGCCTCACCAGATGTTTTCATTGTCCATGCCTCCGCGCCATACACCAGCACAGGCATGATGAGTGACTTATAGAGTGTGGTCTTTGTACGACGAGAGAGGACTTTACTTCTCAATTGCCTACTCAGCCCAAAGTAGCACCTGTTGGCAAGAGTGAATGATTCTCCGTTGGATTTCAAGGCTGACATTATTATTGATGTTAATGCTGGTTCCCAAATAAATGAAGTCGTCTACTTTTTCGCACTTGTAACTGTCAACAGTGACATGTGTGCCAAGAAGCATATGCTCTGACTGTTTGTGTGATGAAAAGAGATACTTCGTTTTGTCCTCGTTCACCACCAGACCCATTCGCTTTGCTTCTCTATCCAATCCCGAAAAGGTAGAACAGACGTAGCCCTTGTTTTTACCGATAATATCGATGACGCCAGCAATTGTTCACTCTTGTAAAGTATTGTGCCTGAGCGGTTCAGTTCTGCGGCTCTTATTATCTTCTCCAACATCAGATTAAAGAAATCACAAGAAAAGGAATCCCCTTGTCTGAAACCTCGTTTGATATCAAATGGCTCGGAGAGGTCCTTCCCTATTCTGATGGAGCTGGTGGTATTGCTCAACGTCATTTTACGCAACCGTATTAGTTTCGAGGGGATACCAAATTTAGACATCGCGGCAAAGAGGCAACTTCTCTACGTGCTGCCGAAAGCGGCTTTGAAATCGACAAATAGATGGTGTGTGTCGATCCTATTCTCACGGGTCTTTTCCAAGATTTGGCGTATTGTGAATACCTGACCTATGGTGGATTTGCCAGGCCTAAAGGCACACTGGTAAGGTCCACTCAGTTCGTTGACGGTGGGCTTCAGTCTTTCAATAGGGTCAAAAAATATGTTGCTAATTTTTTAATATATTGCTGGGCCATCTATATATATATAAATGAATTGCTGTTCCTTAGTCTCGCTAAAACTCGAGAACGGCTGGACCGATTTTACTAATTTTGGTCTTAAATTATTTGTGGAAGTCCAGGGAAGGTTTAGAATGTGAGTAAATATGATAAAAATGCTAAGAATTTAATAAAAACAACAACTTTGTTTTTCCTTAGAAATAGGGATGGTCGATTATCATTGTACACGGAAAACTCTATGAAATTGTGAAATCGTGACGTCTTAGCTTTCCTAATATTTTGGCAAAGTTTTGATTTTTTTTATTCGAAAAACCTTCCACACGGGGGTCCAAAATAGTACTTTTTACATAATTGAAATCGGTTCAGCCGTTTGGTCACGCATCGCGGTTATTATGTATATTATGATCCGATTTGGGGGATATTCAAAACATGTACTGGACACGGTTGAGACAGTCCAATTGCAAAAAAGACACACCAGGGTTAAGTTGTGCAGTGGCAAATCTTAAATCACCACCTATCGAAATATATTTTTTTAATTGATTTTAATTAGAACCTGATAGAAACATAATTTTTCACTTAAATTGCTTTCGTGAAACGGTTTTTAAGGTACTTCATCTCAGTCTATGTATGTATATTGTATTTCTGTTGAACAAGGATACGCATCCGTTTTGAAATTGCCACGAGCTATAAAGTTTCTAGAGCAGATTCAGTATAGATCCGGGGTAATATTGCCGCCAGGGAACTTCTTCATGGACATAACACCTTCGTCAGGTTATTTAAGGCGGCAAACGACCACCAAACCATAATCTTAGCCGATGAATGTGCTAATGGAAATCGTAAGCGTGGACTGTTGGAGAAAATGTTGGATCAAAATGGTTAAATTTAAAATCTAATTTTGGGCGGGACGACGTTCGCCGGGTCTGCTAGTGTGAAATACAAATATATGCATATTAAAAGTATTAAATTCAAAAAGTTGGTGCGAATTCCTTTCTTGGTGAATTTTCTTGCTTCCAGAAGCACCAGTTCATTTTTTTGGTAAATAGGCCCAATAATCGCTTCCCGTTATGAAAAAAGGTTTCTCTTGCAAATGCGTTTCGACATTATAGTATTTTTGGGAAATAATAATATACAATATAATATGAGACAATTCAAAGACCAAATAATTTGAAAAAATAAATAAATAAAAAATTAAAACAGCTGATCTACCGCTCCTTCCTGTTCAATAATGCCTAATTTTATTTTAGACTAATCATTCAATTATAAAACTTTTTATTATTGCTTTCAGTTTTTTTTTTTATTTTGTGGTTTTTGCGTCTATGTGAATGTTTTTATTTGTTTATTATAATAGCAGATGGCTCCGAGAGACGATCGCAGTTAGAAAAAAACGTTTTCTTTTATTTTTGGTGTTAGTCGGAAATTGGGCTAGAACTACAACACCATATTGGCCGTCAGCATTTGAGGCAATAAATTAACTGTTAGCTAAGTCTATACGCTATCGTATCGTATCGGTGCTATAAAAGCAATTAATAATTCTTTATTCCATCTACTTATAGAACTACATGCAAGTGCAATACGCCGGTAATTGACACCTAGTATCCACCATTATCAAAAACCACTTCTTTTTTTCCAAAAAATGCTGGCATGTCCAGTACTTGACTATGGCGAATTTAGTTTTACACGGAACACGCGAGCGTTTATTTGCTTTAATTTTCACCGATTGCTAGTAAAATATTTATAGTGGATATCGAATATCGTGCATTCGCATATACCGCAAATACGTAAGTACATTTATACATAGTAGCTATGCACATTGATGTGTACATATGGTGTATAAATTGTAACTGCCACAAATCAAACACTTGCTTGAAATTGCGTTGAATAAAATACACACATTGGAGTAAGCGCGCATATCCTTCCTTACAGATGAATGTAGATATGTATGTACATATGTA